>NC_057796.1:432758782-433058782 GCF_018294505.1 Triticum aestivum | reverse complement strand
TCAGTTTGATTGACCTCTATTTCTCGTAAAGTGCTTGTGGCAGGAACAAGGGAATGATTACTGTGGATACTACGTGTGCGAGTTCATCTACAACGCGACTTTGAAAAATAAGCGGGGCTACTCTAAAAGACAATATGAAGTGCGTAAGCAATAATATTCACAATTTCATTTTATTACACCATCATTTCTGTTGAGTTTCATTCATATATATGTATTAACCCCCTTCTTCAAATTAGACGTGGCAGATGCGGAATGAACTCCTACCACAAGATCGCATGAAAGCAATTCAAGAGGAATTGGCGGGATTCTTTCTTGACCACGTCATCAATAAAGCCGGAGAATACCATGTGGAAGTTGAGTTCAAATGCTAGGGGATTGTAAGAGATCTTACATATTGTATATGTATGTAGCCAGTAGCGTCGGATAGATAATACGAAAACTTGTTGTTCGACCAATCTCTCGGAGAAGGAGAGGTCGATCACTTCTCTCGGTATGCATGACGAACTTCTGTACTTAATGGTTTCCTTCATTTTCTTACTAGCTAGCGTGTCGAGGGCCTCTCTATGTATAGTACGTAGCGTCGACCAAGCACGGAGATAAGAGAGGACACTTCTCTCTATTAATTAATTAGCTACCTAACACAATATATGAAACACCTTAATTAACCATACAAAACCCCCCAAATCCACCCCCCTTTCAGAAGAAAAAAAACAAAAACCCTAGCCCCTGAACAGCTCACGCGTGGATGCCTATTGGTCCCGGTTGGTGCCACCAACCGGGACTAAAGGGCCTCCTGCCTGGGCTCGCAGCACCGGCCACGTGGAGGCCCATCTGTCCCGCTTAGTATAAGAACCGGGACTAAAGGCCTAGGCATTAGTAACGACCCTTTAGTCCCGATTCCCCAACCGGGACAGATGGGCCTTATGAACCGGGACAAATGGCCCTTTTTCTACTAGTGTGTGGAAACTTCGGTCGGACTCCCTGCGGATGGAACCTGAATAGGCGATAAACCTGGACTAGAGACTTGAGTGTTTAGGTAGGCCGTGGCCGACACCCTCGCCAGGCTTCCGCTTGAAGGTTGCCGAGATACATGACGTGTACATGGCAGTAAGTGGCGAGAGCGTGTGTGAAGAAGTACACCCCTGCAGGGTTAACATCATCTATTCGAATAGCCGTGTTCGCGGTAAAGGACTTCTGGGTTGCCTGTACAGTTCATAGACAAGTGAAAGTGGATACTCTAAAATGCGCAAGATAAGCGTGAGTGCTATGGATGGCGTTCTCGTAGGGAGATGGGAGCGGATCCATAGTGGTGTATTGATATGGTGAATATGTGGACTCGTGTGCGCCACCTCAAAAGAGTTACTTGCAGTCATGGTTTAGGATAGCCACCGAGTCAAAGCTGGCTTGCTGCAGTTAAACTCCACCACCCCCCTTTATTGATACCGATGCATATGTAGTTAGTTCTGATGTAAGTCTTGTTGGGTACATTTGTACTCACGTTTGCCTATTTTATGTTTTGCAGAGAGACGTCAGTCTCGCTAGTAGTTCCGTGTGGACTTCGAAGTTTAGCTTGATACCTCAGCTACGATCTTGTGCCCTCAGCAGGATCTGGTAGATAGTCAGGCTTCTCAGCCTTTTTCATTTGTAGATGTCTGTACTCAGACATGTTAAGCTTCCGCTTGTGCTTTGACTTGTATGCTCTGAATGTTGGGTCATGAGACCCATGTTTGTAATATCTCAACCATAGAGATCTCTCTTCTCAGCAAGCTGGAAGTCATGAGTGTTTAGCCTCTCGAGGATATCAGTGGGATCAAGTGACTTGTAATCTCCACGTTCTTGTATCATCAGTGCCAGAGTATCAAATGAGGAATCAAGCGATCTCAGCAGTTTCTTCACCACCTCATGGTCGGTGATGTCAGTGGCACCAAGTGCTTGAAGCTCATTTGAGATGTCAGTGAGGCAATCGAAGGTTTGTTGAACATTTTCATTATCGAGTCTTTTGAAGCGGTTGAAGAGATTGCGAAGAACGTCAACTCGAGAGTCACGCTGTGTTGAGACTCCTTCGTTGACTTTGGACAGCCTATCCCAGATAAGCTTAGCAGTTTCCAAAGCACCCACTCTACCATACTGTCCTTTGCTCAGATGGCCACATATGATGTTCTTCGCTTGGGAATCGAGTTGCTTGAATCTCTTCACATCAGCAACGTTCAGAGAAGGTGTGACAGAGGGAACACCATTTTCCACAACATACCAGAGATCGTTATCAATTGCCTCAAGATGCATTCGCATCTTATTCTTCCAGTAGGGGTAGTCCGTCCCATCGAAGGTAGGACACCCAGCAGAGACCTTGATCATACCTGCAGTCGACATAACTAAAACTCCAGGCGGTTAAACCAAAATCACACAGAATAAGGGAGTACCTTGCTCTGATACCAATTGAAAGTGCGTTATATCGACTAGAGGGGGGTGAATAGGCGATTTTTATGAATTCTTCATTGAGGAATTTGCAGGTGAGGAAATTCCTTAGCGAAGAACTACTTGCAGCGGAATAAGTACTCAGTTGTAAACATAACAGAACACAAGCATGGTCATCATGATGAAATGAAGACAAGCACAGAGTACAGAAAGCGTAAACACAGGATAACATAGGATGAAGACAAACATACTGAAGAAATTGAACTGGGGAAATTGAGAAAGTCTTCAGTCAAAGTCTTCAAACACAGATATGAACAAGAGCACAACATAGTTATGAGGAAATGAAAGAGTTGAGGAAATAGAACCAGTAAGCTTGGTGAAGACAACGATTTCGTAGACCAGTTCCAACTGCTACCTCAGTTGTACGTCTGGTTGGAGTGGCTAGCTATTTAAACCTGAGGACACACAGTCTCGGACACACAGTCCTCACCGTATTCTCCTTGAGCTAAGGTCACACAGACCTCGCCCAATCACTCGTGGTAAGTCTTCAGGTGACTTCCAAACCTTCACAAACTCGGTCACTCGGCGATCCACAATTTCCTCTTGGATGCTCTAGACCATGACGCCTAACCGTTTGGAAGAAGCACAGTCTTCAAAGGTAACAAGCGTCGGATCCACGCAGGATCAATCTCTTCAGTGATGCTCAATCACTTTGGGTTTGTAGGTGTTTGGGTTTGGGTTTTTCCTCACTTGATGATTTTTGCTCAAAGTCCTCGGAGGATGGGATGCTCTCAAATGACAAGTGTCAGTTTTTCTCGGAGTAGCCAACCAGCTAGTGGTTGTAGGGGGCGGCTATTTATAGCCTAGGAGCATCCCGACATGATAAGACATAAATTCCCTTCAATGATATGACCGTTAGGTGGGTAGATATTTTGGGACAGCTGGGCGTAGCACAGCAACGGTCGGAATTTTGAGGCTCAAATTCCTCAGGGCTATCATGTTCCTCACTTTGTAGGCAGTCCGCACTCGCAAATTCCTAACTCCTCAGTCAGAACAAATTCCTCAGCGACTAGAAGAACTTCGTCTCTGTCACTGAAGAAATTGACTGAACTGTATGAGATTTCCAATGGCTTCACTCGAAGGGATTGGTAGGTGTAGGATTTTGAGTTGAGCATCACGTGCAAATTTTTCCTTAGTATTTCCTCGACCCCCTTTAACAGTACGGTGTTTCCTATGACTCAAGAAAGAGAAAATGAAACTACAAAAACAAAAGTCTTCACGCTTCACGTTCCTCATATGAATACCAAGTCTTCAGGTCACACTAATTTCTTCACTTTCAAAGTCTTCAGAAAGTCTTCAGAAAACCAAAATCTTCAGTCGAAGATATTCATTTTTAGGGGTTGACTTTCTCTATAAATATCAAACTCCTCATAGACTTATAGACCTGTGTACACTCATAAACACATTAGTCCCTTAACCTATAAGTCTCCAATACACCAAACTCACTAAGGGGCACTAGATGCACTTACAATCATCGACCCCTATGTTGGGGATATTGCCACTGGGCATAAACTGGCCAGGAGAGGCCGGGTTAACCCCATAAGTAATTCATCTGTATCTGAAGTCCATGAAGACAGACGGTGATGCTTCATGAAGGCCCAGGGCCCAAAGCCGGTTTAAGGCCTATAGACATAAACCGGCATTGATATTTAAACTTGTGTTGTAAAATAGAAGTAGCAGAGACCGAGCCGGACACGATTATGAGCCAGCCTCGGGATTCTGTAAACCGGCGGGCATCAACCCATGTATATAAGGGGACGACCCGGCGGCGGTTCAAGAGGAACAGACAACAACTCGAGACTCAGGCAAAGCGTATTCGCTCCCTGGTCATCGAAACCCCATCAATTCCATCACAACTAGACGTAGGCTTTTACCTTCATCTTAAGGGGTCGAACTAGTATAAAACTCTCTTGCGTCCCTTGTCCGCTTTAACCCCTTTAAGTTAACCCGTAGCGATGGCTCCACGACTAAGTCCTTTCTCTAGGACATCCACCATGACAAAACCACGACAGTTGGCGCCCACCGTGGGGCTATCGCACGATGGTTTCAAGTTCTTGGAGGGCAACTTCAAAGGACTCAAGGGTTACGCTGTGGGCCGGATGACCAAGAGTCGTCGCGGCAAGCTCTACATCGACGATGCAGGCTGGGGCCCCGAAGCCGGCTCAATCGAGTACGGGTACCGGGTCCCCTTTGGTGGCATACACGTTTTCATTGGCAAGATTGGTGAACCGGGCCCTGAGCCGGACATCTGCACCGACCTCGTCGAAACGGCTCAGTGTGCGAGATCTGCCCGGGTCAAGCCTGTCATGAAGCGTGCCTTCGTGGGAGTTATCCATGGAGGGGAATCTGAGGATAGATCGCAATCTGGTGGTGAGACCGTCGTTTATTCCGGCGACAAGTCATCGACCGGAGAGACCGAGTCGTTATATCAGTTACAAGATGGCCGGATTGGGGGCTGTTCCGATGGCGACAGTATTCCGGACCCCTTTGATCTGCCAAACCAGGTTGCGATCTTCATGGCCGGCACGCAACCAGCGCTCCACTCTTCGATCGCAGCGATGATGATTTCCGGATCGGCAGCGGCCGGGGCAGGAGGCCCTGTGCGACCGCCAGCTCAGGTTCTATCTGATTTGTTTGACGCGTTGGCGATGCTGATGGCGGAGGTTAACCCGGCGGATCAGGATGCACACAATCCGGAAATCGTGAAAGTGGAAGATTAGATCACCCAGGTCAAAGCCGACTTAGCAGCTGACGATACCAGGATAGCCGCGGAGCGGGGCGCTTTGGATGCACAAGCTTACCGGATTATGCTGGATCAGAGTGCATCGAATGAAGTCCTGAAGAGGAGGCACCGATCTCGCCTGCCGCCGGTTTATGACGCTAGAAATCTCTTTAACACCCCAGGAGCAGGGACCAGTAATCCGCCGGTGGTAAACCGGGCGGAGGCACCTGGAGCAGGGGCACCGGTTCAGCCACGTTTGGTGGATCCGCCTCGTCAGAACAACATTGTAGTACCACATGTCCCCACGCCACCGGGTCATTATTCTAACCCAATGGCCAACATTGTCGCTGCCACTTCACGGCCGGCGGCCATCCGATCGAAGGCGATTCTCTGGCGGCGGTCGAGACGCGTCGGGTTAAGGAGCTTCTTCAGACAGCCTTGGTTCAATAGGAGGCTTATTCATATAGTCGCGATCAGATTCATTCTACTCCCCGTCCAAACCGGAATTACAGCAGGCGTATGGATGAACCGGCAGTGTCAAGCAATGCGCGGAACCGTGATCCGCCCCGTGGCAATAACCCGGCGGGTGGTGCTAGTGATGCTCAGGAGGTGGTGGACCGGGCTCGGGCACGCAGAGAGGCCGAGTTAGCGGCACAGCATGAAGGCCCGTCAGCTTACTCCAGTTCGTCCAACCACATCGGTGGAACCAGGAGTTACCTCTAGTCCTTTGGGAGTGCCGTGTCTCATCCCGGCGTTACGCAATGTGCGCATGCCTAAGGATTTCAAGGGCCCGCGCAAGGTGCCGAATTACACCGTCGACTTATCCCCTGAAACATGGGTCTAAAGCTATGAGATGGCCATGGAGATGCTGGATGTGGATGATGCGGCGTGTGCGAAATACTTTACCATGATGCTAGAAGGGACAGCCCGCACTTGGTTAAAGAGTTTACCAGCTAATTCTATCAGGTCATGGGCCGAGTTGAGAGCCCGGTTCATTCAGAACTTCAAGGATACATGCAAGCAGCCCATGTCAATTGTGGACTTAGCTGACTGTGTCCAGGAGGAAGGAGAGTCAACAACCCATTGGGTGCGCCGGGTTTCGGAGATTTTGCATTCATCAGACCGCATCAATGCTGACACCGCGGTTTTAACATTGGAAGGCAATTGCCGGTTTGAACCCCTGAAGTTGAAGTTGGGACGGCTCAAACGTCATTGTAATGACATGGGAACCCTCATGGATGCACTGGTGAACTATGCCGACTCTGATAGTACCAAGGATCCCGAGTCTGACGATGATAAGACAGGGAAGGGAAAGAAGGGCGGCAACGCCAAGGGGCAGCACCACAACCCCGGCGGGTCATGGAAACGGCGGCAAGCGTAAGGCGGACCACGGTTTAGATTTTGTGGCTAACACTAATACACATGACAAGGGCCAGCGGCGTAAGGGTAAACCGCCCCAGCGCGGTGGAAGGCCCAATCCTAATCCAGACCGTTTGTCTTATCTGTTGAATCAGCCCTGTCCAAAGCATGGGACGAAGGAGGGACCGTCCACGCACCTCTGGAAAGATTGTTACATCATGCAGGAGTTCAAAAATTCTGATTCTTTCCGGTATGATCATGGATCAGGAGGCGGTTCGGGCCCCGGCTCTCATGGGCCGGGTTATGGCGGAAGAAATTCCGATTTAGGCTTTCATGGTAATCAGGGTGGACATAACAATCAAAGTAATCAAGGTAACCAAGGTGGCTATAATCATCAGGGCAATCAACAGCAGCAGCAGCAGTCAGGTTACCAGAGCAACCCGAAGCAGTTGAATAGCGGACAGTATCATGTCTTCACCACTAGTTTGGACAAGCGCGGTCAGAAGCTTCATAAAAGGGTGGTGAATGCCGTTGAACCGGCGGTGCCCCGTTATTTGCGCTGGTCCGAGCAGCCGATTGTGTGGAGTAGAGAAGATCATCCACCCTGGGTTGACAATCCGGGTCATCTGGCTCTGGAGGTGGCACCTCAGGTGGGAGGTTATAAGTTCACTAAGGTACTCATGGATGGAGGGAGTAGTATCAATATCCTTTATTATGAAACTTTCCGTCGCATGGGGCTAACAAATAAAAATCTTAAACCGTCCAATACGGTGTTCCATGGTGTGGTGCCTGGTAAGTCGGCATATCCTGTTGGTAAGATAGCTCTGGAGGTGGCTTTTGGAGATGACCATGACTCGAGATCAGAAATCTTGACCTTTGAAGTGGTGAAAATCAGAAGCCCGTATCATGCCCTATTTGGACGGCCAGCTTATGCTAAGTTTATGGCACGACCTTGTTATGTCTATCTGCAGCTCAAGATGTCGGGTCACAAGGGAACTATAACCGTGCATGGGAGCCGCAAGATTGCTCTGGAGTGTGAAGAAGGTGATGCAGCTTATGCTGAGTCGGTTTGTGCAATAGAAGAGTTGAAGTTTTACAAGGACAATGTTGATCCGGCGGATATGACTTCGTTGAAGAAACCAACTACAGAGCATGATTCGGCCCTGAAGTTTAAATCGGCTGATGAGACTAAGCTTGTTGACTTCGTGACTGGCGATTCATCCAAGCAGTTTAGCATCAGCGCTAACTTGGATCCGAAATAGGAAGGCACGCTCATCGAGTTCATCTGTGAGAATCGGGACATCTTTGCATAGAAGCCTTCTGACATGCCAGGTGTACCGAGAGAACTCACTGAGCACACTCTCAATGTTGATCCTAAGTATAAACCGGTCAAGCAGTTTCTCTGCCGGTTCAATGAAGAAAGATGCAAAGCTATTGGAGAAGAAGTAGCCAGGCTCTTGGCGGTTGGATTTATCATCGAAGTATTCCATCCTGAGTGGTTGGCTAATCCGGTGCTGGTCCTCAATAAGAATGGCACTTGGCGTATGTGTGTGGACTACACGGATCTCAACAAAGCTTGTCAAGCGGATCCTTTTTCCCTCCCCCGTATTGATCAAATTATTGATGCTACGGCGGGTTGCGAGCGCTTAAGCTTTTTGGATGCATATTCTGGTTATCATCAGATCAAAATGGCAGTTAAGGACTAGGAGAAGACAGCCTTCATAACTTCCTTTCGAGCCTTCTGCTATGTGTCCATGCCCTTTGGGCTCAAGAGTGCCCAGGCGACTTATCAACGGTGTGTGCAGAATTGTCTTCATAAACAGATCGGCCACAATGTTCATGCCTATGTGGATGATATTGTGGTAAAATCAAGGAAGAATGAGACATTGATTGATGACTTGAAGGAAACCTTTGATAACCTGCGGGTTTATAAAATGATGCTTAATCCGGCCAAGTGTGTCTTTGGTGTACCTGCAGGCAAGCTCTTGGGCTTTTTGGTGTCCAACAGGGCCATTGAAGCTAATCCGAAAAAGATCGAAGCCATCACCTCCTTGGCTAAACCGAAGTGTATCAATGATGTTCAACGCCTGGCAGGCCGGATTGCCGCGTTGAGCCGGTTTGTTAGTCGCCTTGGCGAGAAGGCCATCCCTTTGTATCAGATGCTGAAGAAAACGGATAACTTCGTCTGGAGTGACGCCGCTAATGAAGCATTTGAGGACTTAAAGCGGCAGCTGGCTAATCCGCCGATTCTTGCCGCTCCAGTGGATAAAGAACCATTGTTGCTATATGTGGTAGCTAATGCTCAGGCTGTTAGTGTGGCTATTGAGGTGGAGCGCAAGGAGGCAGGAAAGGAATATCCGGTTCAACGGCCGGTTTACTATATCGGTGAGGTACTTATTGAGTCCAAGCAGAGGTACCCGCATTGGAAAAAATTGGTGTATGGGGTTTTTATGGCAAGCTGGAAGCTTAAGCAGTATTTCCAAGGTCATCCCATCACAGTGGTCAGCTCTGCTCCTTTGGGGGATATAATCCAGAACAGGGAAGCAACTGGCCGGATTGCTAAGTGGGCTATCGAGCTCGGGCCTCACGGGTTGAAATACATACCCCGAACGGCGATCAAATCTCAGGCACTTGTAGATTTCATCAATGATTGGACAGAATTACAAGCGCAGAGGAGAAGCCGGATCATACTTATTGGACTATTCATTTTGATGGGTCCAGGCAATTGGAGGGCTCGGGGGCTGGAGTCGTATTAACTTCCCCACGAGGTGATAAGTTTTGTTATGTTCTCCGTTTAATGTTCCCTTGCACTAACAATGCAGCTGAATATGAGGCTTTACTCCATGGTCTTCGAATGGCTAAGGAGATGAATCTAAGCCGAGTTAAGTGCTTCGGTGACTCGGATCTGGTGGCTCAACAAGTGTCCGGCACTTGGGATTCCAAGGACCCACTAATGGCAGCATATCGTCGTGAGGTGGATATTGTTGCAGGTCACTTTAAGGGTTATCAGGTGGATCATGTGGACCGGCGGAAGAATGAAGCGACGACGCTTTAAGCCGCTTGGGTTCCCAACGTAAACCGGTTCCACCTAATGTCTTCCTGGATGTTTTGCATAATCCGTCCGTCAAGCTCCCTGGTGAAGAGGATTTGGCTGTTCCTGGTCCGGAGGCTCAGTTGGTGGCGGCCCTTCATGTTATCCCGGATTGGACGGTTCCATATCTGGCATATATGAACCGGGGTGAGTTACCAGAGGATGAAACTTTGGCCAGGCAGATAATCTGGCAGTCCAAGTCCATGACTATTATCAATGGAGAGTTACATCGTTGCAGCGTGACAGGGGCGTTTCAACGCTGTGTGTCTCCTGAGGAAGGCCGTGAAATTTTGCATGAGATCCACGAAGGAGATTGTGGTCACCACGCCGGTTCAAAATCTTTGGTGGCCAAGGCATTTCGTCACGGTTTCTATTGGTTGACAGCTCATGCTGATGCCGAGGACTTGGTCAAAAGATGTGATGGCTGTCAGAAATTCTCAAGACGCGCTCATGTACCGGCTCAAGAATTGAGGATGATTCCAATCACCTGGCCGTTTGCAACTTGGGGGCTGGATATGGTTGGGCCTTTCAAGAGGTCCAAGGACAAGAAGACCCACCTTTTGGTGGCGGTTGATAAGTTCACGAAGTGGGTGGAGGCAGAGCCAGTTAGTAAGTGTGACGCAGCCACGGCGGTTCAATTCATCAAAAAGGTGATCTTCCGGTTTGGCTTTCCACACAGCATTATAACAGACAATGGTACCAATCTGTCAAAGGGTGCCATGAAGGAGTTCTGTCAACGTGAGTGCATCCGGCTTGACGTGTCATCAGTGGCTCACCCCCAGTCCAATGGTCAAGTGGAGAGGGCAAATCAAGAGATCTTGAGAGGCATCAAACCCCGGCTTATGGTTCCTTTGCAACGGACGCCGGGTTGTTGGGTTGAGGAGCTACCTTTAGTGTTATGGAGCATCAATACCACACCCAACAGATCGACAGGATACACACCGTTCTTCAAGGTTTATGGAGCGGAAGCGGTTCTTCCTAGTGACAACCGTCATGACTCGCCTCGTGTAGCGGCATATGTTGAAGCTGACAACGAGAAGGCACGGTAGGAAGCTCTTGACCTGTTAGATGAGGAGCGTGACATGGCGGCAGCCCGTTCGGCGATTTATCAGCAAGATCTGTGTTGTTATCATAGCCGCCGGGTTAGAATCAGAACCTTTCAAGAAGGAGATTTGGTGCTTCGACTCATCCAGGATCAGACGGATATGCACAAGTTATCCCCCCCTTGGGAAGGACCTTTTGTGGTCAGCAAGAATCTGCACAACGGGTCATACTACCTAATCGATGTTCGAAAGCGCAAAGACTCACGTAAATCAGAGGAGGAGACCAACCGGCCGTGGAATATTGCTCATCTTCGGCCCTACTATACTTGAGCTACAGGCTCTGCTTATGTACATATTATGACATTGTATATATTATGATCAATATAATAAACCGGAACCTCAGCTAAAGCGGGGTATCTGTTGTTTTCTTACATCATGTGTGGTTACATGGAGCTTACAAAGCGGCGTCCGGTTTACCCCTTGATTTAGCTTCTCAAAGCTTGATATTAGATCACTTGGGGGCTTGGTCATATCCGAACCATAGCTACACCTCTTGATCGGTGCAATGCCACAGCATCACTTGGGGGCTTGGTCGTATCCGAACCATAGCTACACCTCTTGATCGGCGCAATGCCACAGCATCACTTGGGGGCTTGGTCGTATCCGAACCATAGCTACACCTCTTGATCGGCGCAATGCCACAGCATCACTTGGGGGCTTGGTCGTATCCGAACCATAGCTACACCTCTTGATCGGCGCAATGCCACAGCATCACTTGGGGGCTTGGTCGTATCCGAACCATAGCTACACCTCTTGATCGGCGCAATGCCACAGCATCACTTGGGGGCTTGGTCGAACCCGAACCATAGCTACACCTCTTGATCGGCGTAATGCCACAGCATCACTTGGGGGCTTGGTCGAACCCGAACCATAGCTACACCTCTTGATCGAATTTGGGGCCTGGCGGCCCGTGAAAAGCCTCGACTACAATGGTTTCTATTTGCCTTTTGCTGAGTTTTCTTTGTTTTCATAAGATTTGTGACGTTTTTAAACCGGTGTTTATCAACCCGGTTAGGCTGTCAACTACAAGTTGACAGTATACAATCAAATTATAATCCCGAGACTATCAGCCCGGTCTGGTCTTGACTCAAAGTCAGCAGTATGGAATAAACTGGTGTTTATCACAACCCGGAACGGTTTTATTATAAACCGGCATCATATAATAGGAGTTACTTCTACTCCGGATTAGGGTTATTACCCTCATTACAAGGTTGGCCAGCCAACACTATGCCTAAAGATCACAGGTATCATATATTTCCATATTTGCTAATTGTTTACAACCTTGGTTATAAACCTTGGTCATATATATATTTGGGTATCATGACCCGCCCGGTGGTAAACCGCCAGGGCGCTTTAAGCTTCTTATCTGCAGGAACAACTTGAATAAATGGCTATGGATTATGAACATCATATCTTAAGGCATGGCGGATTAACACGCATCAGTTGCAGCTAAATATGCATGAAGGCATAACAGACCAACTATTTTAACTAGCCTATTACAAGCCATTTCAGTGCCCAAATGGATAATTGTTTCTCAATAAGTATTGCAGCATGTGGAAGACTAAACCGGCCCCCGGATTATGATTGCTTATCAGCTTGACCTGACGGCTGCGAATCAGCTTGCACCGGTTCATCTTCTTCGTCTCTACCCAGCGGCTGGAAGTCAACAGTTGTCCAGTCAATCCCAGTTAAAGCTTGGAACACAGCTTCGTCGCTTATAAGGGTTGATGGTTCAATATCAGGGGCATAAGTGTGCTTACGGATTGGAGGGATCAGGTTTTGAGCCTCAGGAGTTGGTGCAGCAACCCGCTTGTTATTGATATCATAACTCGCCTGGTAAAATGATAGATCAGCCTCTTCAGCAAGTTGACAAGCCAGTGGACGTACTTCCCGGTTTATGGCGCGGAGATCTTCAGTGCCAAATTCTGATCCATCTTCTTTTAAGCTTTGGTAGCCTTTGTCCACGTCCGTCGGATCAAGGTCAGGCACCCATGCTTTTGCCCGGGTTAGTGCGGTCAGAGCGCCAGCCCTTGCAGCAGACCTCTTTAGCTCTTCTACCCGGGCAGGCAGCATAGATAGCCTATCTAAGGTATCCTTGATTAACGTCGGGGGCGGCTTATTGTGAGAAGCGGTGCAGATAATTCGTTGTGCGCTGGTATACAGTTGCTCTATCAGCGTGTATGCAGCCTTCAGCTTCTTCTGAACATCAGAGCCCAGATAACTAATGCAAGTTCATGCACCATTACAAACATCAGTAAACCGGCAACGTATGGGAAGATATGTTGAAACTATAAAGCAAGGATGCTTACCAAACACAGCAGCGGTCATAGCATGTACTTGCCGCTTTACACCAGTCAGCTCGTCTACCACCGGTTTGAGAGCTGCTTCTGCGTCTTCAGCTCTTTTCCGCAAAGCGTATTTCTTTGTGTTCCAATCCGCCGGCTCCTTGTCGAAACTCTCCTTTAGCTTTTCCATAGCGGCTAAGGCGCTCGTGAGCTCATCTTTTGCTTTGGAAGTTTCGGCCTGTTGGGACTTGATGTTCTCTTGCAGATCAGCGGTTTGGCTTTCCTTCTTGCTCAGTTCAGCCTATAAAAAGACAGATACATAATGAGTTGACAGTACACATTTGAAGTACCAAGCACATAACAAGTTATGCCCTTGATACTTGGGGGCTAATGCATATTTGCTCCTTATCAGAAATTTCTACAAGTCCCAAGCACAATACAAGTATTAATCTTGGCACTTGGGGGCTAATGTGTGTTTGCTCAAAAACTGTTGGTATGAGAATTCTTATACAGTCCCGGTTCATCTATATAAAGTTAAACCGGCCCTTGGGGGCTATACCGGTGAAAGAGCAGTATGACAACTTTTAAGGAACCGATTCATCCTAAAGATGTAATCCGGTCCCTGGAGGCTGAATAGGCAAAGTTAAGTTATGACAACAGTCCTGGTTTAGATTGGTATCATAAACCGTCACTTGGGGGCTACTAGGAGTTGATAAATTGCAATTGGACAAAAGAGAAAAATAGTAGTTACCTCATATCGCTCCTTCATCAAGTTTACCAAACTAGCTTCATAGTCACGGCTAGTATACAGACGGTGCAAGAAGCCAGAGTGAATGTCTTGAGCATTGAGATGGGCGTAGCTTGATAAATCGGCATTCCATTTGCCTTTGCCGATAGCAGAGAGGTCGTCCTTGGCAGTATGCTTTGACAAAGCGACAGGGTTGCCAGGAGTGGTGTGGCCAGTGCCAGTAATCATAATGTGATCATCTTGGTCATCAGCAGCCCTCACTGGAGTCGGCGGTTTGTCAGTATCCTTAACTGGACTGACCGGTTTGTCATCAGTTCGGACAGGGCTGGTTGGCCGGTCTGCATGGCTTGTAGTGTCAACTTGCACTTGTTCGGCAAGGAAATCATGGTCTTGAGGCAGCGGATCGTTAAGCATGTCGTCAGCGTCGGTTTCTTCTGGATCTGGAGTTTTTTTGGTTCAACAGCTACATTATCATCAGCCGGTTTGCTTAACCGAGCCTTCTTGCTGGGTCTTGGCTTGGCGCAGAGAAAATATAGACATGAGAATCAGTACAGTATGAAAAGATAACACATCAAGAATAAAGACATGTGCATAGCTCACCCAGGAACTGTTTTGAGGGGCGGAAGCTGTGTGGCCAATGACTCGCCAGAAGATGAGTGAGAAGTACCCTGATAATTTGAATCAGACGGGTTAAGAGGCTGGTGGAAAAAACCTGCTTTGGGGTATGAAGTATCAATGGGATAAGAGACCTCGGATCGGCGTTTCCGAACCGGACTGTTCGGTAAACCGGCGGAGGTAACTACCTGGCCGATGTGCCGGGTTGTACGGCGAGCCTCGTGCTGCTGCGTCTTCAAAAGAAAGTTTGGATCCAAGTAAGCAAGAGGGTGAGAAAATTTTACTTTCCGGTTTGCTTGACGGATTTTTTTATGTTGGCAGAGGATCTGAATCGGAGGAAAGAATGGTTACCTCTACGTCCTCAGCATGACTGCCTTCAGCGTCGTCCTGATAATAATCATCGTCAATGAGATGTACGAAAAATGAACCAAGAGAGTCAAGTTCTACCTCTGGTTCCGGATTACCCACATCGTCATCAGCCGGTAGATCGGAGGATGCAGTGGTCCTTTTCTTGGAAGGTTTTTTAACAACCTTGGTCTTTGGATGAACTGGCTTGACCGGTTTATCTTGCAGCTTCGCCGGTTTGTCTTGTGATGGCTTCTTGTTCCAGAACGGATCATCACCCTGTCAGAAAATAATCACACTTTCAGAGAATATTTGGACAGAAGCAACTTCAGATAAAAAGATTATATGATTCTTACAGCTGGTGGTTTGTTGAAGGTGCAGAAAGGGAGTAGTCCGGTTTGGGCACAGACAGCCTCCGGTTCGTTCAGTATCTTTTTTACAGCTTCAGTGACTTCTGCATCTGTAAGCTGAATGTCAATGTGCCGTTGAGCATCCTTCAAACTTCCCGTGTACTCACACATCAAACTGGAGCGCCAGCTTAAGGGCAGAATACTCCAGCTTATCCAACAACGAGCAAGATCAACTCCTGTCAAACCATTCGCCATGAAGGCTCTGAGCTTTGATAATTGAGGAGCATAGTTGGCCCTTTCTCTTGCAGTCAACCTTTGAGGAAAAGGGTGTGTGTTGCTCAGGCGTTCAGGGCGGTAACCCGGCAGGGGGTTTTCGTCAGATGGAGAGGTATCCATGCAGTAAAACCAAGTTTGGTTCCACTCTTTGGGGTGACTGTGGAGTTTGGGATGAGGGAAGGTGACTTATTTCCTTTTCTGAACCGCCATTCCGCCCAGTTCCGTATTGGGTCCATCCGAGAACTCTGTGCGACGGTTTAAGTGAAAGAAATCCCTAAACAGTTCGACTGTAGGTTCCTCTTGCAGATAAACCTCACAGAAGACTTGGAAGTGACAGATGTTGGTCACGGAATTGGGGCCGATGTCTTGAGGGCGCAGCTGAAAATTGGCTAATACATCTCAAAAAAAATTGAACCGGGAGGGCTAAAACCTCGTCCGAGATGATCAGCAAACACGACTACCTCTCCATCCTTGGGTGTAGGAGGATTTTCTGGGCTAGGGACTCTCCAGTGGATGACATCTTTCTTGGCTAAAGCGCCCATTTTAACAAGATTTTTTAACTGTTCTTCGGTTACTCGAGAAGGAGCCCAATTGCACTCATAGACTTGCTTAGCCATGGCAATGGAAGTCTGAAACATGATTATTGCCGGTTTAAGATTCATAGTGGACAACTATACAGCGGTATAAGGATACAAGCATATTGATAAACCGGAATTGGTTATTCGTAAACCGGAGTCTGACAATGGAAACAGTACAATGATGAAAGCCTTGGCGGTTCAACAGGAGACTAATAGTATCTACTGGGTCATCATTTTGTATATGAAGTTAAACCGCCCAATCTGGTGTTAAGGATGTATAAGTGAAGGGAAAAACAGGTTTCACAAGTTGGCATTATAATTTTGGATCTACTGCATGTCAGAAAATGAAAATATATTCAGACCTAAATATTGGTACCGAAGCAGTTAATGAAGGTTCAGATGGGATTTTCTACTTAAACGAGATGCATGGATGCAAAACAAGGGCTACGGCTATCGCCGTACAGGATAAACATCAAGGTTTGAATCAAAGAGCTATTGCACAACGACGAACACCGATGAACGCTGAAACCCTAACAACAGATCTATGGCGGAAGGAAAGAAGGCTTACCGATGCAGATGGAAGAGCGGAGAGGCGCCGCGATTCTCTGGTGCATTCAGGGTGATGCAGCAGCCGGAGTTGAGGCAGAAGCAAAGGTCGACGGTGGCGGCAGAGCTCCAAAGGTCGGGTAGCGCAAGGAAGAGGACGAGGCGAAGAGGCACGAGGGGGAAAAATGGAAAGACCCCCTGGCCCTATTTATAAGGGCAGAAAGATAAGTGTCAGGCGCGAAAATCGAGGAGCCTAAATTTTGGATATGAGGCGGGGTTGTCGCCTTGATTGTCGGAGGCTCGTTAATGACAGGTGACGTCACGGCGGTTTACCATGGTCCTAGAAGATGATGTCACGGCGGTTTACCAGATTATGTGAAGATGTTGAAGAAGAAATTTTCTTAAGTATTGAGGATTGACATGAACCAGTTCAAATCAATCTGGGGCCTAATGTTGGGGATATTGCCACTGGGCGTAAACCGGCCAGGACAGGCCGGGTTAACCCCATAAGTAATTCATCTGTATCTGAAGTCCATGAAGATAGACGGTGACGCTTCATGAAGGCCCAGGGCCCAAAGCCGGTTTAAGGCATGTAGACATAAACCGACATTGATATGTAAACTTGTGTTGTAAGATAGAAGTAGCAGAGACCGATCCAGACACGATTATGAGCCGGCCTCGGGATTCTGTAAACCGGCGGGCGTCAACCCATGTATATAAGGGGACGACCCGGCGGCGGTTCAAGAGGAACAGACAACAACTCGAGACTAAGGCAAAGCGTATTCGCTCCCTTGTCATCGAAACCCCATCAATTCCATCACAGCTAGACGTAGGCTTTTACCTTCATCGTAAGGGGCCGAACTAGTATAAAACTCTCTTGCGTCCCTTGTCCGCTTTAACCCCTTTAAGTTAACCCGTAGCGATGGCTCCACGACTAAGTCCTTTCTCTAGGACATCCGTCGTGACAAAACCACGACACCCTACTACAGAGACATGAAAGATTCGTGCAACAAGGACAAGCGTGCCTGGCACTCGGCCTGGGTGGAGAAACTCGACAAATCTCACGTCGTGTACGCGGCCAAGGAGGCGTACACGAGCTACGACATGTACATGCAGATCATTGACATGACGAAGTGCCTCCTTCCCCAAAACGGCAAGGGATCCAGCCGGAAGCAGAGCAATGGCAAGCGTTGTCGCAACAATAAGTAGATGATTAGATCCTCGTTTCTCCTACTTTATATGCATGTAATTGCTTACTTTGGTGTGTGGAAATGTTATGTGTGTAGTCACTTGTGTAATTGTATGCTTAATTTGGTTATGCAATGCTGTCTTTTTAAGTATATATGTTGATGCTCTGTGGACAGAGCGTAGATGTTGTGCGGACAAAGAAAATCACATCGCACATGGACTAAACAATGGAACCCATCGGTGATGTTTTCATCAATCACTACAATTGTATACCAACAATCGTTTGCTCACAACATACACGGCTTATTAGCAGTAATCGTCTGTGTTGTTATCGGTCTTTGCACACGTTTCTGATTACATACTTGTTTTGCCTCGTATCACACACATCTTGTTCGTTTGAACCATTTCTGTTTCATGTCTCAACGCAAACAGTTCATCCGAGTGAACCGCATGTCGTATATCGCACACACCTTTGATTTGGCTGACCGTTTCTTTCGTGTTGCCTAATCACAAACAGTTCATCCGAGTGAAACGTATGCTGTACATCGCACACACCTTCATATGGCTGCCCATTTCTTTTGTTCCTCCTCATCAGAAACAGTTAATTAAGCTGGACTGTATGCCCTGCGTCGCACACGCAACTAAAATCTGAACCGTGTTTGATGCATCCTCCATCGCAAACGTTTTGTACCTTTTTTAACGGTTTTTTACACCACCGTTTGCGATTATGGCATCGCACATAGTTTCGTTGAAAGGTCTCTAATCCTAGTGCCGCGTTAGCAGCATGCTGCAGTACTGGAACTTCAAGAAGAATGGAAAGGCAGTTGCCGCTCCCATGAAGAAACCCAAGGCTGGACCCAAACCCGAGACTGAGTGATTCTATTGCAAGGGGAAGGGCCACTGGAAGCGGAACTGCCCCAAGTATTTGACAAATAAGAAGGCCGGCAACGTCAACAAAGGTATATTTGATAAACGTGTTATTGATGTGTACCTTACTAGTGCTCGTAGTAGCGCCTGGGTATTTAATACTGGTTCGGTTGCTAATATTTGTAACTTGAAACAGGGGCTACGGAATAAATGGACACTAGCTAAGGACGAGGTGACGATGCGCGTCGGAAATGGTTCCAAGGTTGATGTGATCACCGTCGGCATGCTACCTCTACATCTACCTTCAGGATTAGTTTTAGACCTCAATAATTGTTATTTGGTGCCAACGTTGAGCATATGACCATTATATCTGGATCTTGTTTATTGCAAGACGGTTATTGATTTAAGTCAGAGAATAATGATTGTTCTATTTATATGAGTAATATCTTTTATGGTCATGCACCTTTGATGAATGATCTATTCTTGTTGAATCTCGATCATAGTGATACACATATTCATAATATTGATGCCAAGAGATGCAAAGTTGATAATGATAGTGCAACATACTTGTGGCACTGCCATTTAGGTCATATTGGTGTAAAACACATGAAGAAACTCCATGCGGATGGACTTTTGGAATCACTTGATTATGAATCATTTGAGACATGCGAACCATGCCTCATGGGCAAGATGACTAAAACCCCATTTTCCGGAACAATGGAGCGGGCTAGTGACTTATTGGAAATAATACATACCGATGAATGCGGTCCGATGAGTGTTGAAGCATGCGATGGATATCGTTATTTTCTTACCTTCACATATGATTTGAGTAGATATGGGTATATTTACTTAATGAAACACAAGTCTGAAATATTTGAAAAGTTCAAGGAATTTCGGAGTGAAGTGGAGAATCATCGTAACAAGAAAATAAAGTTTCTACGATTTGCTCGTGGAGGTGAATATTTGAGTTACGAGTTTGGCGCTCATTTAAGACAATGTGGAATTGTTTCACAACTCATGCCGCCTCGAACACCACGGCGTAATGGTGTGTCTGAACGTCGTAACCATACTTTATTGGATATGGAACATTCTATGATGTCTCTTACCGGTTTGCCACTATCCTTTTGGGGTTATGCATTAGAGATAGTTGCATTCACTTTAAATATGGCACTGTCTAAATCCATTGAGATGACACCGTATGAACTATGGTTTGGCAAGAAACCTAAGCTATCGTTTCTTAAAGTTTGGGGATGCGACGTTTATGTCAAAAGGCTTCAGCCTGGTAAACTTGAACCCTAAGCGAAGAAGTGTGTCTTCATAGGATACCCTAAAGACACCATTGGGTATACCTTCTAACACAGATCTGAGGGCAAGATCTTTGGTGCCAAGAATGCATCCTTTCTAGAGAAGGAGTTTCCCTAGCAAGAAGTTAGTGGGAGGAAAGTAGAACTTGATGAGGTAATTGTACCTTCTCTCGAACTAGAGAGTACCACCTCACAGAAAGTAGTTCCCGTGATGCCTACACCAACCGGAGAGGAAGCTAATGATGATGATCATGAAATTTTGGATCAAGTTACTACTAAACTTCCTAGGTGTACTAGGACATGTTCCGCATCAGAGTGGTACGGAAATCCCATCCTGGAATCCTGGAAGTCATGTTGTTAGACAACGGTGAACCTACGAACTATGAAGAAGCAATGATGAGCCCGAATTCCGACAAATGGCTTGAGTCCATGAAATCCGAGATAGGATCCATGTATGAGAACCAAGTGTGGACTTTGGTAGACTTACCCGATGACCGGCAGGCCATCGAGAACAAGTGGATCTATAAGAAGAAGACGGACGTGGATGGTAATGCTACCGCTATAAAGCTCGACTTGACACAAAAGGTTTTCGACAAATTCAATGAGTTGACTACGATGAGACTTTCTCACCCATAGCGATGCTTAAGTCTGTTAGAATTATGTTAGCAATTGCCGCATACTACGATTATGCAATCTGGCAGATGGACATCAAAATAGCATTCCTTGACGGTTTCCTTAAGGAAGAGTTGTATATGATGCAACCGGAAGGTTTTGTCGATCCTAAAGATGCTAACAAAGTATGCAAGCTCTAGCGGTCCATCTATGGACTGGTGCAAGCATCTCGGAGTTGGAATATACGCTTTGATGAGGTGATCAAAGATTTTTTTTATTTATACTAAGTTTATGAAGAAACTTGTATTTACAAGAAAGTGAGTCGGAGCTCTATAGCATTTCTGATAGTATATGTGGATGACATATTGTTGATTGGAAATGATGTAGTATTTCTCCAAAGCATAAAGGGTTGTTTGAAAGGAGTTTTTCAAAGGAAGGCCTGGGTAAAGCTGCTTACCTATTGGGCATGAAGATCTATAGAGATAGATCAAGACACCTGATAAGACTTTCACACAGCACATACCTTGACAAGTTTTTAAAGGAGTTCAAAATGGATCGGTCAAAGCAGGAGTTCTTTCCTGTATTGTAGAGTGTGAAGTTGAGTAAGACTCATAACTTGACCATTGTAGAAGAAAGAGAAAGGATGAAAGTCATCCCCTATGCCTCGGCCATAGGCTCTATAACATATTCCATGATGTGTACCAGACCTGATGTGTGCCTTGCCATAAGTCTGACAGGGAGGTACCAAATTGATCCAGGAGTAGATCATTGGATAGCGGTCAAGAATATCCTTAGGTCGCTAAAGAGCACTAAGGAAATGTTTCTCGGTTATGGAGGTGATAAAGAGTTCGTCATAAAGGGCACGTCGATGCACCTTTGACACTGATCTGATTGAATCTGAGTCTCATTCCGAATACGTATTGAAAGTGGGTGCAGTTAGCTAGAGTAGCTCCATATAGAGCATTATAGACATAGATATTTGCAAAGTACAAACAGGTCTGAATGTTGCAGGCCCATTGAGTAAAACCTCTCTCACAAGCAAAACATGATCAAACCCCAGAATTCATTGGGTGTTCATCATATGGCGATGTGAAATAGATTATTGACTCTAGTGCAAGTGCCCTAGAGGCAATAATAAAATGGTTGATATCATATTTCCCATTTGTGATAAATATTTATTATTCATGCTATAATTGTATTGACCGGAAAGTTAAATACATGTGTGAATACATAGACTACACCGTGTCCCTAGTAAGCCTCTACTAGACTAGCTCGTTGACCAAAGATGGTTAAGCTTTCCTAACCATAGATATGAGTTGTCATTCGATAACGGGATCACATCATTAGGAGAATGATGTGATGGACAGACCCAACCGTAAGCTTAGCATCAGATCGTTTAGTTATTTGCTATAGCTTTCTTCATGTCAAGTATCAGTTCCTTAGACCATGAGATGATGTCACTCCCAGATATCGGAGGAATGCCTTGTGTGCTATCAAATGTCACTTCATAAATGTGTGATCATAAAGTTGCTCTACAGGTATTTCTGAAGGTGTTTGTCGGGTTGCATGGATCAAGACTGCGATTTGTCACTCCGTATGACGGAGACATATCTCTGGGCCCTCTCGGTAATTCAACATCGTAAGGATCTTGCGAGAAATGCGGTTAATTAGTTAGTCACGGGATCTTGTATTACAAAACGATTAAAGAGACTTGTCGGTAATGAGATTGAACTAGGTATGGAGATACCGATGATCGAATCTCGGGCAAGTAACATATCGCTCGACAAAGGGAGTTGCATACGGGATTAACCGAATCTTCGACATCGTGGTTCAACCGATAAAATATCTTCATGGATTATGTGGGAACCTCTATTGGGATCCAGGTCCCTCTATTGGTTATTGACTGGAGAGGTGTGTCTGTCATGTCAACATGATTCTCGAACCCGTAGGGTCCGCACGCTTAACGTTCGGTGATACTAGAGTAGTATTGGGATATGTACGTTGGTGAACGAATATTGTTTGGAGTCCCGGATGAGATCCAAGACATCATGAGGAGCTCCGGAATGGTTCGGAGGTAAAGATTTATATATAGGAAGTCATGTTTTGGTTGCCGGAAAAGTTTTGGGCATTATCGGTATTGTACCGGGAGTGCCGAAAGGGGTCTGGGGTCCACCATGGGGGTCCACCTGCCCCAGGGCCCGCATGGTCTGTGGGCGCACACTAGCCTACATGGGCTAGGGGAACCAGCCCCAAGAGCCCCATGTGCTAAGGAGAGGTGGAGGAGGAAGAGTCCTAAGGGGGGAAGGCACCGCCCCCCCTAGGTGCCTTGGGGAGGGAGGACTCCTCCCTTGGCTGCCTCCCCTCCTTAGAGGAGGGGCTAGGGATGCAACCCAGCCCTCTCCTTGCCTCATATATATATTAGGGTAGAGGGAGGGGTGATGTCTACTACGCAACCTTCTTCTTGTAGACGTTGTTGGGCCTCCAAGTGCAGAGGTTTGTAGGACAGTAGCAAATTTCCCTCAAGTGGATGACCTAAGGTTTATCAATCTGTGGGAGGCGTAGGATGAAGATGGTCTCTCTCAAACAACCCTGCAACTTAATAACAAAGAGTCTCTTGTGTCCCCAACACACCCAAAACAATGGTAAATTGTGTAGGTGCACTAGTTCGGCGAAGAGATGGTGATACAAGTGCAATATGGATGATAGATATAGGTTTTTGTAATCTGAAAATATAAAAACAGCAAGGTAGCAAGTGGTAAGAGTGAGCGTACACGGTATTGCAATGCTAGGAAACAAGGCCTAGGGTTCATACTTTCACTAGTGCAAGTTCTCTCAACAATAATAACATAATTGGATCATATAACTATCCCTCAACATGCAAAAGAGTCACTCCAAAGCCACTAATAGCAGAGAACAAACGAAGAGATTATGGTAGGGTACGAAACCACCTCAAAGTTATTCTTTCTGGTCGATCTATTCAAGAGTCCGTAGTAAAATAACATGAAGCTATTCTTTCCGTTCAATCTATCCTAGAGTTCCTACTAGAATAACACCTTAAGACACAAATCAACCAAAACCCTAATGTCACCTAGATACTCCAATGTCACCTCAAGTATCCGTGGGTATGATTATACGATATGCATCACACATTCTCAGATTCATCTATTCAACCAACACAAAGTACTTCAAAGAGTGCCCCAAAGTTTCTATCGGAGAGTCAAGATGAAAACGTGTTCCAACCCCTATGCATAAGTTCACGAGGTCACGGAACCCGCAAGTTGATCACCAAAACATACATCAAGTAGATCACGTGATATCCCATTGTCACCACAGATAAGCACATGCAAGACATACATCAAGTGTTCTCAAATCCTTAAAGACTCAATCCGATAAGATAACTTCAAAGGGAAAAATCAATCCATTACAAGAGAGTAGAGGGGGAGAAACATCATAACATCCAACTATAATAGCAAAGCTCGCGATACATCAAGATCATAACACCTTAAGAACACGAGAGAGAGAGAGAGAGAGAGAGAGATCAAACACATAGCTACTGGTACATACTCTTAGCCCCGAGGGTGAACTACTCCCTCCTCGTCATGGAGAGCGCCGGGATGATGAAGATGGCCACCGGTGATGCATCCCCCCTCCGGCAGGGTGCCGGAACGGGTCTAGATTGGTTTTCGGGTGGCTACAGAGGCTTGCGGCAGCGGAACTCCCGATCTAGGTTATGTTCTGAGGGTTTCTGTATATATAAGAGGTTTTGGCATCAAGAACAAGTCAGGGGGGTCTCCGGGCTGTCCACGAGGTAGGGAGGCGCGCCCCCCACCCTCGTGGGCAGCCCGGGACTCTTCTGGCCCATCTCTTTTGCTCCATGGCCTTCTTCTGGTCCAAAAATAAGTTCCGTGAAGTTTAAGGTCAATTGGACTCCGTTTGGTTTTCCTTTTATGCGATACTCAAAAACAAGGAAAAAACAGAAACTGGCACTCGGCTCTAGGTTAATAGGTTAGTCCCAAAAATCATATAAAATAGCATATAAATGCATAAAACATCCTAGATAGATAATATAATAGCATGGAACAATCAAAAATTATAGATACGTTGGAGACGTATTAGCATCCCCAAGCTTAATTCCTGCTCGTCCTCGAGTAGGTAAATGATAAAAATAGAATTTTTGATGTGGAATGCTGCCTAACATATTTATCAATGTAATCTTCTTTATTGTGGCAAGAATATTCAGATCCATAAGACTCAAGACAAAAGTTTAATATTGACATAAAAATAATAATACTTCAAGCATACTAACCAACCAATTATGTCTTGTCAAAATAACATAGCCAAAAAAGCTCATCCCTACAAAATCATATAGTTTGGCCATGCTTCATCTTCGTCACACAAAATGCTCCCATCATGCACAACCCCGATGACAAGCCAAGCAATTGGTTCATACTTTTGAACGCGCTTCAGCCTTTTCAACCCTCACACAATACATGAGCGCAAGCCATGGACATAGCACTACGGGTGGAATAGAGTATGATGATAGGGGTTATGTGAGAAGACAAAAAAAAAGAAGAAAGTCTCACATTGACGCGGCTAATCAACGGGCTATGGAGATGCCCATCAATTGATGTCAATGCGAGGAGTAGGGATTGCCATGCAACGGATGCACTAGAGCTATAAATATATGAAAGCTCATCAAAAGAAACTAAGTGGGTGTGCATCCAACTTGCTTGCTCATGAAGACCTAGGGCATTTTGAGGAAGCCCGTCATTGGAATATACAAGCCAAGTTATATAATGAAAAATTCCCACTAGTATATATGAAAGTGACAAAATAAGAGACTCTCTATCATGAAGATCATGGTGCTACTTTGAAGCACAAGTGTGTAAAAAGGATAGTAACATTGTCCCTTCTCTCTTTTTCTCTCATTTTTTTATATATTTTTTATTTGGGCCTTCTCTCCTTTTTTTTCTTTTGGCCTCTTTTTCTTTTCTTTTTTTTCTTTCGTCCGGAGTCTCATCCCGACTTGTGGGGGAATCATAGTCTCCATCATCCTTTCCTCACATGGGACAATGCTCTAATAATGATGATCATCACACTTTTATTTACTTACAACTCAAGAATTACAACTCGATACTTAGAACAAAATATGACTCTATGTGAATGCCTCCTGCGGTGTACCGGGATATGCAATGAATCAAGAGTGACATGTATGAAAAATTAGCATGGTGGCTTTGCCACAAATACGATGTCAACTACATGATCATGCAAGGCAATATGACAGTGATGATGCGTGTCATAATAAACAGAACAGTGGAAAGTTGCATGGCAATATATCTCGGAATGGCTATGGAAATGCCATAATAGGTAGGTATGGTGGCTGTTTTGAGGAAGATAGAAGGAGGTTTATGTGTGATAGAGCATATCGTATCACGGGGTTTGGATGCACCGGCGAAGTTTGCACCAACTCTCAAGGTGAGAAAGGGCAATGCACGGTACCGAAGAGGCTAGCAATGATGGAAGGGTGAGAGTGCGTAATATCCATGGACTCACATTAGTCAAAAACAACTCATATACTTATTGCAAAAGTTCATTAGCCCTCGAAGCAAAGTACTACTACGCATGCCCCTAGGGGGGATAGATTGGTAGGAAAAGACCATCGCTCGTCCCCGACCGCCACTCATAAGGAAAGCAATCAAAGAACACTCCATGCTTCAAATTTGTCACACAACGTTTACCATACGTGCATGCTACGGGACTTGCCAACCTCAACACAAGTATTTCTCAATTTCATAATTACCCAACTAGCACGACTCTAATATCACCACCTTTATATCTCGAAACAACTATCAAGTATCAAACTTCTCTTAGTATTCAATGCACTTTATATGAAAGTTTTTATTATACCCATCTTGGATGCCTATCATATTAGGACTAGTTTCATAACCAAAGCAAATTACCATGCTGTTTAGGACTCTCAAAATAATATAAGTGAAGCATGAGAGATCAATAATTTCTATAAAATAAAACCACCACCATGCTCTAAAAGGATATAAGTGAAGCACTAGAGCAAATGACAAACTACTCCGAAAGATATAAGTGAAGATCAATGAGTAGTTGAATAATTATGCAACTATGTGAAGACTCTCTAACATTTAAGAATTTCAGATCTTGGTATTTTATTCAAACAGCAATCAAAACAAAATAAAATAAAATGACGCTCCAAGCAAAACACATATCATGTGGTGAATAAAGATATAGCTCCAAGTAAAGTTACCGATGAATGAAGACGAAAGAGGGGATGCCATCCGGGGCATCCCCATGCTTAGGCCCTTGGTTGTACTTTAATATTACCTTGGGGTTCCTTGGGCATCCCCAAGCTTAGGCTCTTGCCACTCCTTATTCCATAGTCCATCGAATCTTTACCCAAAACTTGAAAACTTCACAACACAAAACTCAACAGAAAACTCGTAAGCTCCGTTAGTATAAGAAAATAAATCACCACTTAGGTACTGTTGTGATCTCATTCTAAATTCATATTGGTGTAATATATACTGTATTACAACTTCTCTATGGTTCATACCCTCCGATACTACTCATAGATTCATCAAAATAAGCAAACAACACATAGAAAACAGAATCTGTCAAAAACAGAACAGTCTGTAGTATCTGTACCAAACGTACACTTCTGTAACTCCAAAAATTCTGAAATAAATTGGTGGACCTGAGGAATTTGTCTATTAATATTCTGCAAAAATAATCAACTAAATATCACTCTCCAGTAAAAAGTTGTAGCTAATCTCGTGAGCGCTAAAGTTTCTGTTTTTACAGCAAGATCATAAAGACTTCACCCAAGTCTTCCCAAAGGTTCTACTTGTCACAAACACTAATTAAAACATGAAAACACATCTAAACAGAAGCTAGATGAATTATTTATTACTAAACAGGAGCAAAAAGCAAGGAACAAAAATAAAATTGGGTTGCCTCCCAACAAGCGCTATCGTTTAACGCCCCTAGCTAGGCATGATGATTTCAATGATGCTCACATAAAAGATAAGAATTGAAACATAAAGAGAGTATCATGAAGAATATAACTAGCACATTTAAGTCTAACCCACTTCCTATGCATAGGGATTTTGTGAGCAAACAACTTATGGGAACAATAATCAACTAGCATAGGAAGGCAAAACAAGCATAACTTCAAAACTTTAAGCACATAGAGAGGAAACTTGATATTATTGCAATTCCTACAAGCATATATTCCTCCCTCATAATAATTTTCAGTAGAATCATGAATGAATTCAACAATATAACCATCACATAAAGAAGTCTTTTCATGATCCACAAGCATAGAAATTTTATTACTCTCCACATAAGCAAAATTCTTCTCATTCGGAATAGTGGGAGTATCATAAGAAACTCGAATACTATAAATTGTTTACATATTAAAAGAGTAATGTTCAGAAAAAGGGTAGTCATAATCATGACAAGTTTTATAAATATAATCATCACTACTTTTTATAGCATAAGTTTCATCACAATAATCATCATAAGTAGCAACTTTGTTCTCATCATAATCAATTGAAACCTCTTCCAAGATAGTGGAATCATCACTAAATAAAGTCATGACCTCTCCAAATCCACTTTCATATTTATCACAATAAGATTCAACATCCTCCAAAATAGTGGGATCATTACTTCCTAATGTTGACACTCTTCCAAACCCACTTTCTTCAATATAATCATCATAAGCAGGAGGCATGCTATCATCACAATAAATTTGCTCATCAAAACTTGGGAGGCTAAAAATATCATCTTCATTAAACATAGCATCCCCAAGCTTGGGACAAACATTAATTGCAGCAAATCTATTCTCAAACATGTCATTCTCATCAAACATAGCATCCCCAAGCTTGGGCCTTTTCATATCATAAGCATAATCACTCTCATCATTAATAGTATGGATAGCACCAATAGTATAGCAATTATCATCATCACAATGAGTAATAGGAGCAACATCATTTGGGAGGGATACCTTTTCACCTTTGCTTCTCCGTCTTTAATTTTTCTTCTTCACATTATGTGTGGGTTTAATCCTCTTTTTGGAGCTCCTTATTAATGAGATTGGTTGGATAGAAGACTCCTCCTCGTTACCTGATTCATCATAAGAAATAATAGGAAGATATTGGGAAGTCTCTTCCCTTTCATTAGTATTCTCTTCATCTTCTATTTGTTTTCTTTATTTATGTAATTGGCAATAGAAGGATTTTTAATGCAATTCACCGCACAATACATAAAAATTTCTTCTAGATCAAAATCAAGAAATCTATCAAGATTAAATTTTGGAATACCCTCAGTTATACGTTTCATTTCTTCATTCCCCAAAAGAAGACTAAGCTCTTTATGATGCTCAAGGGTAATCAAGTTATCACAATTTTTGGACACAATTTGATCATGAAACAAATAGCATTGGAGCTTTAAATGACCATGTTCATTGCAAAGTTCACAAGGATGACGATAAATATTGAATCTTTCAGCACAATCATCTAGCCTTTCTTGCAACATTTAGTTTCCAAATACTTATGACTCTTGCAAAATCTATCTTCTCTATTTGGTGCATACTTGCAAACTCTATGCACTCCACAAAAGTTGACATGCTTATATGACATATTTTCATCATGACTAGTGCAATAATCATTAGTACTATGGATATTCAAAGAGTATGTACTAACAACATTGCAATCATGCTCATCATTCAAAGATTTAGTGCCAAACATTCTAATGCATTCTTCTTCTAACACTTTGGCACAATTTTCCTTCCCATCATTTTCATGAAAGACATTAAAAAGACGAAGCATATGAGGTACACTTAATTCCATTTTTTTGTAGTTTTCTTTATAAACTAAACTAGTGATAAAACAAGAAACTAAAATATTCGATTGCTAGATCTAAAGATATACCTTCAAGCACTAACCTCCCCGGCAACGGCGCCAGAAATTGCTTGATGTCTACTATGCAACCTTCTTCTTGTAGACATTGTTGGGCCTCCAAGTGCAGAGGTTTGTAAGACAGTAGCAAATTTCCCTCAAGTGGATGACCTAAGGTTTATCAATCCGTGGGAGGCGTAAGATGAAGATGGTCTCTCTCAAACAACCCTGCAACGAATAACAAGGAGTCTCTTGTGTCCCCAACACACCCAATACAGTGGTAAATTGTATAGGTGCACTAGTTCGGCAAAGAGATGATGATACAAGTGCAATATGGATGATAGATATAGGTTTTTGTAATCTGAAAATATTAAAACAGCAAGGTAGCAAGTGGTAAGAGTGAGCGTAAACGGTATTGCAATGCTAGGAACAAGGCCTAGGGTTCATACTTTCACTAGTGCAAGTTCTCTCAACAATAATAACATAATTGGATCATATAACTATCCCTCAACATGCAACAAAGAGTCACTCCAAAGCCACTTATAGCGGAGAACAAACGAAGAGATTATGGTAGGGTACGAAACCACCTCAAAGTTATTATTTCTGATCGATCTATTCAAGAGTCCGTAGTAAAATAACACGAAGCTATTCTTTCTGTTCAATCTATCTTAGAGTCCGTACTAGAATAACACCTTAAGACACAAATCAACCAAAACCCTAATGTCACCTAGATACTCCAATGTCACCTCAAGTATCCGTGGGTATGATTATATGATATGCATCATACAATCTCAGATTCATCTATTCAACTAACACAAAGTACTTCAAAGAGTGCCCCAAAGTTTCTATTGGAGAGTCAAGACGAAAACGTGTTCCAACCCCTATGCATAAGTTCACGAGGTCACGGAACCCGCAAGTTGATCACCAAAACATACATCAAGTAGATCACGTGATATCCCATTGTCACCACAGATAAGCACATGCAAGACATACATCAAGTGTTCTCAAATCCTTAAAGACTCAATCCGATAAGATAACTTCAAAGGGAAAACTCAATCCATTACAAGAGAGTAGAGGGGGAGAAACATCATAAGATCCAACTATAATAGCAAAGCTCGCGATACATCAAGATCGTAACACCTCAAGAACACGAGAGAGAGAGAGAGAGAGAGAGATCAAACACATAGCTATTGGTACATACCCTCAGCCCCGAGGGTGAACTACTCCCTCCTCATCATGGAGAGCACCGTGATGATGAAGATGGCCACCGGTGATGGATCCCCCCTCCAGCACGGTGCCGGAACGGGTCTAGATTGGTTTTCGGTGGCTACAGAGGCTTGCGGCGGCGGAACTCCCGATCTAGGTTATGTTCTTGGGGTTTCTGTATATATAAGAGGTTTTGGCGTCGAGAACAAGTCAGGGGGTCTCCAGGCTGTCCACGAGGTAGGGAAGCGCACCCAGGGGGTGGGCGCGCCCCCACCCTCGTGGGCAGTCCGGGACTCTTCTGGCCCATCTCTTTTGCTCCATGGCCTTCTTCAGGTCCAAAAATAAGTTTCGTGAAGTTTTAGGTCAATTGGACTCCGTTTGGTTTTCCTTTTCTGCGATACTCAAAAACAAGGAAAAAACAGAAACTGGCACTGGACTCTAGGTTAATAGGTTAGTCCCAAAAATCATATAAAATAGCATATAAATGCATATAAAACATCCTAGATAGATAATATAATAGCATGGAACAATCAAAAACTATAGATATGTTGGAGACGTATCAAGGGGCTGGACACACCAATTCCCACGCCCCGACGGGAGCCCTAACTCTCCCATAACTCTGTTTTCTCCTCAGATTGGTTCCGACAGCATTTGGTGAAGCCGTGCCGGCACTACTACACCACCATCTCCACCATGCTGTCGTGCTGGTTGAGATCCCATCTACTTCTCCACCCTTGCTTGCTGGATCATGAAGGAGGATACGTCATCGAGCCGCACGTGTGCTGAACACGGAGGTGCCGTCGATTCGGTAATTCATCGGATTGGATTGCGATTGGATTGTGAAGAGTACGACTACATCAACCGCGTATTATGCGCTCCTGCTTAATGGTCTACGAAGATAGGTGGACACACTCTCCCATGTCTTTGCTATGCTTCTCATAGATAGATCTTAGGTGATCCATAGGAATTTTTTTGATTTTCATGCAATGTTCCCCATCAGAAACAATTTAGAGATATGTTATTTTTCGGTAACCTGCAAGATTTGAAATATAGGGGTCAATCTAAGACCTATTGGAACCAATAGTATGGGATAAGAATGTTAAATAAAGAAGGGGTGCAACCACACATGACGAGCGTTTTGTTTCCCAATGGCCTGAGGCGGCAGGGCATTTTTCTCTATGGAGAAACCCATGCTCGGGAGAGGCGCCACATGGGGCCGTCATTAGTGTGAATAAGCCCAAACTCGAAAGAGCCATGGATGATGATTGGTAACTTGAGCGAACCATTATCGCCATGCAAAAGAAGAAAAAAACAAGGCCTTGCACATCAAAAAGGCATATGAAAGAATTTAGAAATAGGTTATGACCTACATGATTTGGCATACACGGTCAACCTAATACCTATGACAACCAATAATGTAGCATAGGAATGTTAAAGCAAGAAGGACCGCAACTGCACGTGCCTGGACTGTTTTGTTTCCTCACGGCATGAGGCAGCGAGGCATTTTTCTATGGAGAACCCCAATCTTGGGAGTGGCCCCACATGTGGTTGTCGCTAGTGTGAATAAGCCCAAAAGCGATAGAGCTATGGATTATGATTGGTGACTTGAACAAACCATTGTCGCCATGCAAAAGAAAAAACTCGACCTGGCACAACGAAAGGCATATGAAACAATTTAAAAATATGTTATTATTCTGTAACCAGCATGATTTGGCATATCGGGGTCAACCTAGGACAATCAATAATGTGGGATAGGAAAGTTAAAGCAAGAAGGGGTGCAACCACACGTGACTGGAGCGTTTTGTTTCCCCATGTCTGAGGCGGCGGGGCATTTCTGTCTATGGAGAAACCCATGCTTGGGAGAGGCACTACATGGGGCTGTCATTAGGGTGAATAAGCCCAAAAGCGAAAGAGCCATGGATGATGATTGGTAACTTGAACGAACCATTATCGCCACACAAAAGAAAAAAACTTGTCCTCGCACATCAAAAAGGCGTATGAAACAATTTAGAAATATGTTATTACCTACATGATTTGGCATACACGGTCAACCTAAGACCAATGACAACCAATAATGTGGTACAGGAATGTTAAAGCAAGAAGGAGCGCGACCGCACATGTCTGGAGTGTTTTGTTTCCTCATGGCATGAGGCAGCAGGGCATTTTTTTCTATTGAGAACCCCAATCTTGGGAGAGGCACCACATGTGGTTGTCGCTAGTGTGAATAAGCCCAAAACCGAAAGAGCTATGGATGATGATTGGTGACTTGAATGAACCATTGTTGCCACACAAAAGAAAAAAACTCGACCTTGCACAACGAAAGGCATATGAAACAATTTTAAAATATGTTATTATTCTATAACCAGCATGATTTGGCATATCGGGGTCAACCTAAGACCTATGACAACCAATAATGTGGGGTAGGAACGTTAAAGCAAGAAGGGGTGTAACCACACATGACTGGAGCGTTTTCTTTCTCCATGTCTTGAGGCGACGGGACATTTTTGTCTATGGAGAACCCAATGCTTGGGAGAGGCACCACATGGATTTTTCGTTAGTGTGAATAATCCCAAAAGCGAAAGAGCAATGGATGATGATTGGTGACTTGAACGAACCATTGTCGCCACGCAAAAGAAAAAAACTCGGTCTCACATGATTTGGCATAGGAATGTTAAAGCAAGATGGGGTGCAACCACACGTGACTGTAGCATTTTGTTTCCCCATGGCCTGAGGCGACGGGGCATTTTTGTCTATGGAGCACCCCGTGCTCGGGAGAGACACCACATGGGGTCGTCGTTAGTGTGAATAAACCCAAAAGGAAAGATCCATGGATGATGATTGGTGATTTGAACGAACCATTGTCACCACACAAAAGAAAAAACTCGGCCTCGTACATCAAAAAGGTATATGAAATAGTTCAGAAATATGTTATTATTCTGTAACTTGGCATGGTTTGGATTATAGGGGTCAATCTAATACCTATGACAAACAATAATGTGGGTAGGAGTGTTAAAGCAAGAAGGGGTGCAACCATACATGACTAGAGCATTTTGTTTCCCCATGGCCTAAGGAGGCGGGGCATTTTTGTCTATGGAGAACCCCATGCTCGAGAGAAGCACCACATGAGGCCGTCATTGGTGTGAATAAGCCCAAAAGCAAAAGAGCCATGGATGATGATTGGTAATTTGAATGTTATTACCTGCGAAACAATTTAGAAATATGTTACCACGCAAAACAAAACAAAACTCGGCCTCGCACATCAAAAAGACGTGTGAAATAATTTAGAAATATGTTATTACCTGCATGATTTGGCATAAAGGGTAAACCTAAGACCTATGATAACCAATAATGTGGCATAGGAATGCTAAAGCAAGAAGGAGCGCAAACGCACGTCTCTGGAGCATTTTGTTTCCTCATGGCCTGAGGCAGCGGGGCATTTTTGTCTATTGCCCATTCTCACGAGAGGCACCATGTGGGGTCGTGGTTAGTGTGAATAAGCCCAAAATCGAAAGAGCCATGGATGATCATTGGTGACTTGAACGAATCATTGTCGCCATGCAGAAGACAAAAAAACTCGACCTCGCACAACTAAAAGGCATATGAAATAGTTTAAAAATATGTTATTATTCTGTAACCTGCATGATTTGGCATATAGGGGTCAACCTAAAACCTATGACAACCAATAATTTGGGATAAGAATATTTCAAGCAAGAAGGGGCACAACCACACGTGACTAGAGCATTTTGTTTCCCAATGTCTGAGGCGGCGGGACATTTTTGTCTATGGAGAACCCCATGCTCAGCAGAGACACCACATGAGGTTGTCGTTAGTGTGAATAAGCCCAAAAAGAAAGAGCCATGGATGGTGATTGGTAGCTTGAACGAATGATTGTCACCACGCAAAATAAAAAACTCGGCCTCACATGATTTCACATAGGAATGTTAAAGCAAGAAGGGGCGCAGCCACACGTGACTGGTGCGTTTTGTTTCCGCATGGCCTGAGGCGGCGGGGTATTTTTGTCTAAGGAGAATCCCAAGCTCGAGAAAGGCACCACCTGGGGTCGTCGCTAGTGTGAATAAGCTCAAAAGCGAAAGAGCCATGGATGATGATTGGTGGCTTGAACGAACCATTGTGGCCACGCAAAAAAATCAACCTCGGATATCGAGAAGTCATATGAAACAATTTATAAATATGTTATTACCTGCAAAATTTGGCATATAGGGGTCAACCTAAGACCTATTACAACCAGTAATGTGGGATAGGAATGTTAAATCAAGATGTGGGCAGTCACATATGACTGCAGCATTTTTTTTCATGGCCTGAGGCACCGGGGCATTTTTTCTATGGAGAACCCCAATCTTGGGAGAGGCACCACATGGGGTTGTCGTTAGTGTGAATAAGCCCAAAACCAAAAGAGCCATGGATGATGATTGGTGACTTGAACAAACCATTGTCGCCAGCCAAAAGAAAAAAACTCAGCCTCTCATATCGAAGGGGCATATGAAACAGTTTAGAAATATGTTATTACCTGCACAATTTGGCATATAGGGGTCAACCTAAGACCTATTATGACCAATAATGTGGGATATGAATGTTAAAGCAAGAAGGGGGGCAACCACACGTGAAATGAGCAGTTTGTTTCCCCATGGCCTGAGGCAGTGGGGTATTGTTGTGTATGAAGAACCCCATGCTCGGGAGAGACACCATATGGGGTCGCTATTAGTGTGAATAAGCCCAAAACCGAAAGAGCCATGGATTATGATTGTGACTTGAATGAACCATAGCCGCCATGCGAAAGAAAAAAACGCAGCCTTGCACATCAAAAAGGCATATGAAACAATTTAGAATTATGTTATTATTCTGTAACCTGCATGATTTGTCATATGGGGGTCAACCTAAGACCTATGACAACCAATAATGACTGATAGGTATGTCATAGCAAGAAGGAGCACAATTGCACGTGACTGGAGTGTTTTATTTCCCCATGGCGTGAGAGGGTGGGTCATTTTTGTCTATGGAAAACCCCATGCTCGGGAAAGGTATCACATGGGGTAGTCGTTAGTGTGAATAAGCCCAAAAGTGAAAGGGCCATGGATGATGATTAGTGACTTGAACGAACCATTGACACCACACAAACGAAAGAAAAAACTCAGCCTCGTACATCGAAAAGGCATATAAACAATTTTGAAATATGTTATTATTCTGAACATGCATGATTTAGAATATAGAGGTCAATCTAAGACCGATGACAACCAATAATGTGGGATCGGAATGTTAAAGCAGGAAGGGGTGCAACCACACATGACTGGAGCGTTTTGTTTCCCCATGGCCTGAGGCAACAGGGCATTTTGGTCTATGAAGATCCCCATGCTAGGGAGAGGCACCACCTAGGGCCGTCATTAGTGTCTATAAGCCCAAAAGCGAAAGAGCAATGGATGATGATTGGTAACTTGAACGAACCATTGCCACCATGCAATAGAAAAAACTCGGCCTCGCACATCGAAAAGGCATGCGAAACAATTTGGAAATATGTTATTACCTGCATGATATGGCATATAGGGGCCAACCTAAGACCTAGGACAGCCAATAATGTGGGATAGGAATGTTAAAGAGAGAAGGGGCGCAACCACACATGACTGTACACTACTGCAGGATGCTGCTAACGCGACACTATGATCAGAGACCCTTCAACGAAACTATGTGCGATACAATAATCACAAACAGTGGTGTAAAAAAACCGTCGTAAAAGGTGCAAAATATTTGCGATGATGGATGCATCAAACACGGTTCAGGTTTTAATTGTGTGTGCGGTGTAGGGCATACGGTTCAGTTCAGTTAACTATTTGCGATGAGGAGGAACAAAAGAAACGGGCAGCCAGATGAAGGTGTGTGCGACATACAGTATACGGTTCACCCGAATGAACTGTTTGTGATTAGGCAACACAAAAAAACGAGCAACTAGATAAAGGTGTGTGCGATTGAGGGCATACGCTTCGGAAGGATTAACTATTTGTGATAAGGCAACAAAACAGAAATGATTAGCCAGATCAACGTGTCTGACACTTCACACGGATGAACTGTTTGCGATTAGCCACAACAAACAAAAATTGTTAGACAGATCAACGCGTGTGCGCTAGATGGGCACACATTCTAATTAAAAGAAGCGTGCACGATGGTAATAATGAGCGCGCATGGTTGTTGGAACAAGACGTGTGCTGACATTGCCTATTGCGGTGCACCCTATGATGCAAACGCCACGTACGCGGCCGAGAAAGCGTGCCCACGTTACGCCTTCCGGGAATAGTGCCGCCCTTAGAACCGTCAATAAATTTTGAGCCTGCATCATGTAACATTCCAAATTACTACCACGCTATATTTAATTGCAAACCTGTTCACACCGATCAAAACCTAAACGGTTTCCCACTTAGGAGCGTATAAGTACACGGTTATAAATACAACTACTCCAAGGAGAGTCCAAGTAGAGTATTAGTACTCCCCGGGCCATGTGGATGTGTAGAATAAAATCTTCGATCCATACTTGGCCCGGGGCAGTCGCTCTGGACTGCTATCGACATCCCACGCGGAGTTATCCGCGAGGGAGCCCTTCCCTCTCTTGGGCGCCTTCGCCTCCAGATTTGTGGAGGCCCCCCTTTTCTTCCTTCCCCCCTCAGGAGGGGAATCGCTTTCTTCCTCCTCCTCATCGTCATCTTCGGCGACCGAAGAGTGAGTCTCGTGTTCGGACGTCACGTCCGAAGCACCTTTTCGGCGAGGGCCACTCCTGGCCCCCTTGGCCGTTTTCTTGGCCTTCTTCTCCGGCACATCATAAGGCGCCAGAAATAGCATCTTCGTCAGAAGTGGGGTTTCTTGGTCTTCGGGTAGCGGAGCCGGACAGTTAATCCGCCCCGCTATATATATCGATCCAGGCCTAAAAAATTGATAGGAAGGCTTAGACTCCTTCCTCAAAACATGCCAGTAAAGGGTATACCTTGAAAACATGAAAGAACTTACCGAATTAGCATGGCGTTTTAAGCTAAGCCCGCGATCCTCGGTTGTGGGCGATGGTGTCTCGCCAACCTTGAAGATCACTTTCCAGATGTCTCCGTGCATTGTGCCGAAGAGCTCTAGTAGCGTCTGGTGCTTGGCTGGATCGAACTCCCACAAATAGCAAGTCCGGCGTTGGCACGGAAGGATCCGGCGAATCAGCATAACCTGGATCACGTTGACAAGTTTGATTCTCTTGGTTATCATGTTCTGGACACACGTCTGGAGCCCAGTCAGCTCGTTCGAGGAACCCCAGGTTATGTGACACCCAAAATTTTATTTGGCCTTTTCAAAACTTTTATTTGATTTGAGGGAGGTGTTTAAAATTTTTCTTACTTCTAAAGAACTCTCCCTCTCAAAATGTTTTCTTTTATGACAAGTATTTTGTTTTGGATTTACCCAAGACTTGTTTTTTGGTCTTGGAGGTTTTCCCTTTTTATTTGGACTCAAAACCAAAATACCTTTCACTTGGGAAAAACTCCTTTTGAAAATTCTTTTAAATAATCCTATGACTTTTGGAATGATCCTTTCCACTTTCAAAAATCTCTCTTACCATGACCTAAGTGTAAATCCCCTCCCATAAACCTTTCCCCACCTTTGGATCATGATGTACCTCAACTACAGCAAGTTGAACCTCTCCATATATTTGTTTTCCATTTATTTCTCATCAAAAACAATTTCTGCCTTCTATCTTGATCCTTGGAAGTTTTCAAAGGAGCTACCCTTTCTGTTTTGATTTTTGCCCCCAAACCAATTTCCCTACCTAGTCCTTTGAGCCCTCAACCAGGATCCATGAAGATCCACTGGTCTCCAGTTCAAATTTTTCAAACTACACTTGCTGCAAGTTTGGACCTCATTTGCCAAATTTGATGAAATTCATTTGAATTCTTCTCCTAAAAATCTGAGAAAAATCAGGCAGCCTCTGGTTGCATTGAGAGGTCACCTCACCAAGTCCCAGCTCCAGGAAAAATTTTCTTCTTGCCAAATCATTTCATCGAACACCTACTGGACACTGTTTCTGTAATGTTCAGTCAAGTTCAGTTAACAGTGTCTGAAACTACTGTCGTTTCTTCAGTGTCCGTTGTCGATCTCGCCAGTGCACCGGCGTTGCCGTGCTTTCTGTCCCCTCCCCCTTGTCCTCTGCACCGCACGAGCGCCTGGAAGGTTGCGGGCGTCGGCGACGAGCATGAGGAGGTGCGTCGCCCCGTGACCGACGGCAACGGCGGCTTTGCGGCCACCAGAGAGAGGCGCAGCGCAGACGGCGCCACCCAGCGCCGCCCAAGCCACCGGAGGCCGCCGCGTGGCCATCCACTCCCCAGTGCGCGCTGCCACCCTCATCGTGAACTGCCAGGCGCGGAGCGCGCTCTCTGCCGCCGCCGTGCCCGTACGGCCGCCCCGACGAAGACCGGCGCCATTATGCCAAGCCCGACCGAGTTTAGCAGTGGAACGGGACCAGTAACTCTCACTGATGCTGCCTGGCCACCTAAACCCCCTGCCCAACCACTGCCTCGCCGTAATCGCTCGCCGGAGATTTCTCGTTCACAGCCACCCCCTCGAGCCGCCTATAAATAGAGGCCCCGAGCTCCACCTCGAACCCACACCACCTCTGCACACCTCCAACACCACGCCTAGCCACTTGAAGAGCCCCGAGGGAGCCTTCTTCCCCAGCTCCGGCCGCCGCGACCCGCCACGGGATCCAGCTTGATTCGCTCCCGTGCATGCACCTCCACCCCTCAACTCTTGCCAGTAGCTTCCTTATGCATCCACTCTCCTGACCCGTGCTTCAATTCGGAGTTTGCAGCAACCACCGGAGTTATCCACCATCGCCCGAGCCGCCGTCCGCCGGAGAAAGTGTCGCCGTCGACGTGGTGCTCTCCGATGACCAAGTCCACCACCCGCCGACGCGGAAGAACACGCTGAACCTCTTGGTACACTCCGATCTCCCTGACTCGCCGTGGTTTGACGCCAGCGACCACCGCAGCCTTCGGGCGCCGGCGAGGATTTGAACCTGACATGTGGAACCCCCACGTCAGCCTCTCTTCTTTCTCTCCCCGAAGCGTTTTCTGTTGGCGCCTTCAGGCAAGTACGTTTTCTCTGTGGGCTGACGCGTTTCTCTTCGAACCATTTTCTGTTTTCTCAGTTAAGTCCCTGGATCTTTTCTGTTTCATCACAGATTAGTCCCTGGACAGAAACCCTTATAACTTTTTAATAAAAAGTGATTTTTGAGTGATTCTTTTTCTGACAGTCTTATATTTTTGTCTAGTTTTTTATAGTATTTATTTGGAAAAATTTTGGGACAAATTTTATGCACGCGTTGAGTTTCACGTTAGTATACATTTTCGCTATACCGTAGGTTCCGGAAAAGGTGACGGAGCCGCGAACTTCGCCGAGCTAGACTCCGACTTCTCCGAACCAGGCAAGCATGTTTGAACCTTTGATATGATAGGTGTTTTGCATGTTTGCGTGAATGGTTGTGCATGGCATATGAGCATCGGTGAGTATCTCGTTGCATGTAAGGCAACTACCCGTGTGTTCCGAAGTTACTGTGATCTCTGATGAGAGATGGCCTAGTCATGTGGTGACATGAAGGGCGGTAAGGTGGTACTGTTGTAGCATGCCAGCCTTACGTCATCCGATTAATTCCGATGTTAACGTGGACGGAGTCACGTTATCGTTCTTCCCCCTTCCGTGCTACCACATGTTTTCTGCCAGAATGCGGTTTAGTAAGTTGTTAACCTCTTTCCGTGTACACACCAAATAGAGGGGCCGGGATGAGGGTTCCATGGCCCTGGATTAAAGCCAGTCATCCGGTCAGGGGGCATGGGTGTTTCCGGTAGGGGCCGAGAGGGGGGCACCCCTTAGAGCGCGCGTATATAAATTTGATCCCATGCTACGCGAGGTTGTAGCCTCCCCGTCTCAAGGTTTTTCTTGAATGTTGCCGAGGGTGATTCCTGGCTTCGGAATGTTGAATGGGTGTGTACTGGTTAGATGTGTTTCTTCCAAAACACCGTAAACGGAACTAGTCCCCGTGACTACTGAAATCTGTTGGCTGTGGTTAAAGTACAAACTCTGCAGAGTCAAATCTTTCCGAGTCATCGTATCCATGGTCAGGGACCAGTGCATCCTTATCTATGTCAAATTCTCGTGGTAATATCCCCGGTAAACAAACTTGAGTGGTAAACTTGGTTAAACATTATTCCTGTGGATGGACTAACCCTGTTGTTTATCTCATACCTGATTATTCTCTTGATATGATTTAAATTCATGAGCTACTAAGTTGTGAATATAAGCCCTTTATGTGATGTCGCTCAGACGTCCGACTGTGGCATGTTTATCGTTTACTTTCAATATAAGCCCTTTATGTGATGTCGCTCAGACGTCCGACTGTGGCATGTTTATCGTTTACTTTCAATATAAGCCCTTTATGTGATGTCGCTCAGACGTCCGACTGTGGCATGTTTGTCTTTTACTTTCAATATAAGCCCTTTATGTGACGTCGCTCAGACGTCCGACTGTGGCATGTTTATCATTTACTTTCAATATAAGCCCTTTATGTGATGTTGCTCAGACGTCCGACTGTGGCATGTTTATCGTTTACATTCAATATAAGCCCTTTATGTGATGTCGCTCAGACGTCCGACTGTGGCACGCACTGTCATTTATTTCCCATTATAAGCCCTTTATGTGGTGTCGCTTTGACGCCCGACTGCGGCATTGTTATTCTTGTATTTTCCTCTCGAGGAGTCATTCAGACACTCGTTTGGCCCTCAGTATCTTACTTTGGGATTTCGGGAGGACTACCGCCCGACTTCTCTTCTGTTTCCCACGCATTATTATCCCTATGTCTGAGTGCACTTGTTAATCTGTTCATATGCATCATGTTTACATTTGTTATATCTTATGTCCGAACTGTCTTGCGAGTACTTTCATAGTACTCACCTGGCTTGTTGATTTGGCCAGATGTTAACGAAGGCGATCTCATGGATGAAGAGTTTGATAGTGAGTCCGACGCCTAGAGGAGTCCCAGTCAGTCCCGTGCGACCCTGGATATTGGTCACTTGTATTATACGCTTCCGCTACCCGCAATAAGTCTCCTCGAGCCTCACTCCAACGCTCGAAGAGTTGTTAGATTCAGGAGTCTTATCACCCACTTCGCTGTGATATACCCACCACCGCCTTTTAATCGTGAGTTAGTAGTTTTGCCACCCTATCCGCCGTTATGTTTTATCGGCGCGCTTGTAATAAATTGTTGAGCAGTCTCCGCTCAACCTTGTATTATATTCAGTACTCCTGGTATTTTTCTTCTGTGACCAAGATATTGTCTACCAGTGAGAAGGGATTCTTCTTCACTGGTCCATAAAAGGGATCGGTCTCTCAATAAATATTTTTATTGGAAAACCGTTCGTGACAAGCTTGGTATCAGAGCCAGGCTGACTGTAGGAAGCCAGCAGGTGCGATCGCTAATCGGTTATTAGCGTTTTAGCATTCCTTCAGCATTTTTTGCAAATGTAGCTATTTTCTGTTGGTCATCATAAATTTATGACATGACTACTCAGAATTTTTGCCTACTTTTGTAGATGGCTGGCAGCAACTGCGAGACTCGGGTGTTCACTAACGTGCCCGAGGGGTTTGTCAAACTCCTCGTCTCCATCACCAAGCTCGCGATCGGGCCAGCGACTCGTCCGGAGTTCACGCTTTATCAGCACAAGCTCAGCGACGACGTGTCTATGCACCAGGCCATGGTACAATTCAAGGGAGGATGTTCTGCATCTCGCCACTTCCGTTTTGTGGGAAGGGCCATGCCTACGGAGAGGCATGCCATGCAGATGGCTGCCCGTGAGGCGATAGCTCGCCTTCGGGACATCCTTCCTATGATGAAGACTCGTCGCTACCGCTACCTCCCATGCCATGTGCCATATAATTGTCACTATGCATTCGCCTGCCCTAGGGGGGAGCGAGATGAAGCCATCGAGATGGTTGTTGAGTACCTCAAGGCTCTGGAGGAATCTTTCGACAACCTCGTGGACGATCTTGTGGCTGCCCGCATGGACTTAGTTCGGGGCGGTCCTGCCAGCAGGAAGGAGCTTCTCCACATGGCACCGCCTCTGACATTCATCTCATCCTCAGCATCTTATGCACCGGCCATTTTAGCCACTGCTCGCCGTCTGCCTACCACTGAGGAGTTCGACCGAGTCATCGCTCCTACTCCAGTCAGAGCTGCACCGCCTGCCGCACCTGCACTACCGCCTGTCGCACCCGCGCCATCACCGCAGCGTAGTGCTACGCGCCAGGAGCCTGCTAGAGAGGAGGTGGAGGCTGAATCTCCTGCACCGCTGAGCCTTGCCCTCGGCAAGGGAAAGGAAATCTTCACCATCTCTGACTGAGTGCGCCGAGTAGCCGCACGTTGTGCCTGCATGTATGTTATGTTTTTGTGCTTGAGTTTGTAGTAGTTGTATGCGCTGCATTCCGGAGGAGTATGCTAGTATTAATAACATGTCAGGATTGTGTACGCACATCCTGAGTGTTGTATCGTATGTTTGCGTTTCGCGTGTAAGATATGTGCTAAGCAGTTCTTCTCCGTGCGAAATCATTTATGTTTTCTTGAAAAAAATCTTGAAGTCTTTCAAATCTTATTTTTGCCTTTGCAAGATTTTCCTTGTGCAACACAGTTCTTCTCATGAATTTTGCAAAATAATACCCCAGACTGGGAAAATGTCTCGTCCGTGGACTCGTTCCATTCCCAATCAGCCAGAAGAAGTTTATGGGACACAGACTAGCAACAACTTCACTCAGGGACAGTCCAGTCAACAGGACAGCGAAGCAGCCTTGTCTCAAGTATGCCGTCTCTTCGAACAAAGCCAGCAACAGCACCAAGAGATGATGAATCACGTCATCAATATGGGAAATCACCGTGAGCCATACCAACCACACTCCAAGTTGTCTGAACTGCAGAAGATGCGCCCGTCAACGTTTGCTCACACTGATAGGCCGCTAGAAGCCGATGATTGGCTTCGAGACATCGAAAGGAAGCTGATTATTGCTCAGTGTTCAGATCATGAGAAGGTGCTTTATGCACCTCACTACCTCACTGGAGCAGCTGCAGCATGGTGGGAGAACTTCCTACACATGCATCCCAGTGAACACAACATCACCTGGGAAGAGTTTAAGGAAGGCTTTCGTTGGGCACACATCCCCAGGAGCATCATAAAAATCAAGAAGAGAGAATTTGATGACCTCAAGCAAAGAGGCATGTCAGTGACAGAATACAACGGTCAGTTTACCCAGCTATCTCATTATGCCTACGACGAGCACATGACAGAGAACAAGAGGATGGAAAAATTCTTGGACGGCCTGGCACCGGCACTAAGATGCCAACTGATTGTGCACACTTTCCCGGATTTTAAAACTCTGGTTGACAAGGCCATTACCTTGGAGAATGAGTGCCGTAGTCTGGAGGATATCTGTAAGCGAAAGAGGCATAAGACGACCCTTGCTCGCAACAACCGAAGCAAGACTGATGTTCAGAGGACTGAAGCAAGGAAATCCACGACTACTGATCTAAGGCCAACCAGACAGTTTCATTCCAGCGACAAGGACTTCACGTACCGTCCAGGGGTCACATGCTATGCTTGTGGTGAAGTATGGCACTATGCTAAACAGTTCCCAAAGCCAAGGAACTCGGCCCCCAAACCGAACAATGGTGGGAACAATCCAGCCCCCAAGCGCAACAACTTCAATCCCAACAACAACCACAGGAAGGGTCACCTGAACCATGTGACCAGAGAAGAAGCGCAGAATGCCCCAGACATCGTGCTCGGTACGTTCCCTGTCAACACAGTACCTGCCACGGTTTTGTTTGATTATGGAGCTTCCCGTTCGTTCATTTCGAAGAGTTTTGTTTTGCAACATGGTTTTCCGATACTTCCCTTGGAAAAATCTATGATCATCAAGTCCCCCGGAAATAAGCAGATTGCTCAGAGTTACTGCCAAAGAGTGATCATTGAGTTCGAAGGACTAAAGTTCCAAGCTAATCTCATCGTGTTGGAAAATAAAGGACTGGATGTCATTTTAGGGATGGACTGGTTGACCACCAATAAGGGATTTATTGATTGTTTCAATCGGACTGTGATCCTCACTCATCATCACGGCAAGACGATAAAAGTTACCGCCCAAGAGAGACCACGGTCACGGCAACCAAAGCTGAACAAAGTGGACATTTCAGAACTGAGAAAAGTTCCAGTGGTGTGCGAGTTTCCAGACGTATTTCCTGAAGAACTACCAGGCATGCCACCAGACCGAGAGATAGAATTCAGCATTGAACTAGCACCTGGCACCGCTCCCATCTATAAGAAACCTTATAGAATGGCACCCTCAGAATTGGTAGAATTGAAGAAGCAGATAAAGGAATTATTGGACAAAGGTTTTATTCGAGCCAGCTCCTCACCTTGGGGTTCGCCAATATTATTCGCCAAGAAAAAGGATGGGACACTGATACTGTGTATAGACTATCGAGCTCTCAATATGGTCACCATCAAAAACAAATATCCGATGCCACGGATAAATGATTTGTTTGATCAGCTCGCGCAAGCCAAGGTGTTCTCAAAAATTGATTTGAGATCGGGATATCATCAATTAAAAGTACGAACAGAAGATATCCCTAAGACAGCATTTACCTCCAGATACGGATTATATGAGTTCACAGTGATGCCTTTTGGACTGACGAACGCCCCCGCATATTTCGTCCACCTCATGAACAAAGTGTTCATGAAATTCATGGACAAATTTGTTGTGGTGTTCATTGACGATATTCTGGTTTACTCAAGGACACCAGAAGAGCATGCTGAGCATCTCAGAATTGTTTTGGGAGAATTAAGGAAACATCAGTTGTACGCCAAATTTAGCAAGTGTGAATTTTGGCTAAGGCAAGTTGGTTTCCTAGGCCATATATTAACCCAAGAAGGCGTGGCCGTAGACCCAGAAAAGGTCAAAGCCATACTTGACTGGAAACCACCAGCCAACGTGACAGATGTGCGGAGTTTCCTGGGAATGGCCGGATATTACAGAAGATTTATTGAAGGATTCTCCACTGTGGCAAAACCAATGACACAGTTGCTCAAAAAGGACAAGAAATTCGTATGGACGGAAGCATGCGAGAAAAGCTTCCAAGAACTCAAGAAGAAACTAACAACCGCACCGGTCTTAACTGTGCCAGACATACACAAGAGTTTTGAAGTGTATTGTGACGCATCCCGGAAGGGCCTCGGATGTGTACTGATGCAAGATGGCAAAGTGGTCGCGTATGCTTCCAGGCAGCTGCGGAAACATGAGGAAAATTATCCAACTCATGACTTGGAGCTAGCAGCGGTCATCCAGGCACTCAAGGAGTGGAGGCACTTTCTGTTGGGAAATCGTTGTGAAATATATACGGACCATAAGAGCCTTAAATATATTTTCACACAGCCAGAGCTAAACTTACGCCAACGACGCTGGTTGGAATTGGTCAAGGACTATGATGTCGGCATTCACTACCATCCAGGGAAAGCAAATGTAGTGGCTGATGCCCTTAGTCGGAACCCCAGCCCGGACAACGATGGTCCACAAAACTTGAGGCCTGAGTTTCAGCAAGAGTTCGCTAGGCTCAACATGGTGTTAGTCTCTGAGGGCACCGTATCAAATCTGGAGATACAACCCACCCTAGTGGAACAAATTAAGAAGGCTCAGCAGGGACATCCCAGCATCGAAGGTATAAAGAGGAAAATGAACCTTGGTAAGGCTTCAGAGTTCGTCACAGACAGTGAAGGAATATTATGGTACGGAGACAGACTTTGCGTACCTAACATTGGGGAACTCAAGCAACAAATCCTAACTGAAAGCCACACCGCTCCATACTCGATCCACCCTGGAGGAACCAAAATGTACAAAGACATTCAGGAAAGATTTTGGTGGCACGGTATGAAAAGGGATATAGCCACATTTATTGCTTGTTGCGATTCATGTCAGCGCATCAAGGCCGAGCATCAAAAGCCAGCAGGGCTACTCCAGCCAAACAGGATACCGGAGTGGAAATGGGATGAAATAGGAATGGACTTCATCGTCGGACTACCTCGATCACAACGCGGTAATGATGCCATATGGGTCATCACAGATAGGCTAACTAAGGTAGCACATTTCATTCCCGTGAAGACGACCTACTCCACACAAAGGTTGGCCAAGCTTTATCTCTCACATATAGTTTGTTTGCATGGAGTCCCAAAGACTATAATATCCGACCGAGGCACTCAATTTGTCTCTAAATTTTGGGATCACCTGCAACAAGCTCTGGGCACGCAACTAGCTTTCAGTACAGCGTACCACCCTCAGACTGATGGACAAACGGAACGTGTGAACCAAATCCTAGAGGACATGCTGAGAGCCTGTGTGCTCACCTATGGTTCCAGTTGGGAAGAGAGTTTGCCATACGCCGAGTTTGCTTACAACAACAGTTACCAAGCCAGCTTACAAATGGCACCCTTTGAAGCATTGTACGGACGGAGGTGTCGTACCCCACTGAATTGGTCAGAAACAGGTGACAGTCGTATCTTCGGCCCAGACATGCTCAAGGAGGCCGAGGAGAAAGTTAAGCAGATCAGGGACAAACTCAAGACAGCACAAAGCCGACAAAAGAGCTACTACGATCAAAAACATCATGAGGTCAGCTTTGAACCCGGTGATTCCGTATACCTATGAGTGTCTCCTATGAGGGGTCTGCAACGGTTCAAAATTAAGGGGAAGCTAGCCCCAAGGTTTATTGGACCATTCTGTATAGTTGCACGAAGAGGCACGGTAGCCTACAAACTAGACCTACCCAAGGAGCTGTCACATGTCCATGACGTGTTCCATGTCTCACAATTGAGAAAATGTGTAAGTAACCCGGAGAAGCATGTATCTCATGAAGTCATTGATGTGCAACCAGACCTCACCTACAGAGAGCGGCCAGTAAAATTTTTGGAAGAGTCTGAAAGGAGGACCCGTCAGAAAACAACGAAATTTTTCAAGCTACATGGGAAAGAGAAGATTTTCTCCAGGCAGAGTACCCATATCTATTTGAGGATCAGCTAAAATCTCGAGGACGAGATTTTTCCTAAGGGGGCAGGTGTTGTGACACCCAAAATTTATTTGGCCTTTTCAAAACTTTTATTTGATTTGAGGGAGGTGTTTAAAATTTTTCTTACTTCTAAAGAACTCTCCCTCTCAAAATGTTTTCTTTTATGACAAGTATTTTGTTTTGGATTTACCCAAGACTTGATTTTTGGTCTTGGAGGTTTTCCCTTTTTATTTGGACTCAAAACCAAAATACCTTTCACTTGGGAAAAACTCCTTTTGAAAATTCTTTTAAATAATCCTATGACTTTTGGAATGATCCTTTCCACTTTCAAAAATCTCTCTTACCATGACCTAAGTGTAAATCCCCTCCCATAAACCTTTCCCCACCTTTGGATCATGATGTACCTCAACTACAGCAAGTTGAACCTCTCCATATATTTGTTTTCCATTTATTTCTCATCAGAAACAATTTCTGCCTTCTATCTTGATCCTTGGAAGTTTTCAAAGGAGCTACCCTTTCTGTTTTGATTTTTGCCCCCAAACCAATTGCCCTACCTAGTCCTTTGAGCCCTCAACCAGGATCCATGAAGATCCACTGGTCTCCAGTTCAAATTTTTCAAACTACACTTGCTGCAAGTTTGGACCTCATTTGCCAAATTTGATGAAATTCATTTGAATTCTTCTCCTAAAAAACTGAGAAAAATCAGGCAGCCTCTGGGTGCATTGAGAGGTCACCTCACCAAGTCCCAGCTCCAGGAAAAAAATTCTTCTTGCCAAATCATTTCATCGAACACCTGCTGGACACTGTTTCTATAATGTTCAGTCAAGTTCAGTTAACAGTGTCTGAAACTACTGTCGTTTCTACAGTGTCCGTTGTCGATCTCGCCAGTGCCCCGGCGTCGCCGTGCTTCCTGTCCCCTCCCCCTTGTCCTCTGCACCGCATGAGCGCCTGGAAGGTTGCGGGCGTCAGCGACAAGCAGGAGGAGGTGCGCCGCCCCGTGACCGACGGCAGCGGCGGCTTTGCGGCCACCAGAGAGAGGCGCAGCGCAGACGGCGCCACCTAGCGCCGCCCAAGCCACCGGAGGCCGCCGCGTGGCCATCCACTCCCCAGTGCGCGCTGCCACCCTCGTCGTGAACTGCTAGGCGCGGAGCGCGCTCTTTGCCGCCGCCGTGCCCATACTGCCGCCCCGACGAAGACTGGCGCCATTACGCCAAGCCCGACCAAGTTTAGAAGTGGAACGAGACCAGTAATTCTCACTGATGCTGCCTGGCCACCTAAACCCCCTGCCCAACCACTGCCTCGCCGTAATTGCTCGCCGGAGATTTCCCGTTCACGGCCACCCCCTCGAGCCGCCTATAAATAGAGGCCCCTAGCTCCACCTCGAACCCACATCACCTCTGCACACCTCCAACACCACGCCTAGCCACTGGATGAGCCCCGAGGGAGCCTTCTTCCCCAGCTCCGGCCGCCGCGACCCGCCACGGGATCCAGCTTGATTCGCTCCCGTGCGTGCACCTCCACCCCTCAACTCTTGCCAGTAGATTCCTTATGCATCCACTCTCCTGACCCGCGCTTCAATTCGGAGTTTGCAGCAACCACCGGAGTTATCCACCATCGCCCGAGCCGCCTCCGCCGGAGAAAGTGTCGCCGTCGACGTGGTGCTCTCCGACGACCAAGCCCACCACCCGCCGACGCGGAAGAACACGCTGAACCTCTTGGTACACTCCGATCTCCCTGACTCGCCGTGGTTCGACGCCGGCGACCACCGCAGCCTTCGGGCGCCGGCGAGGATTTGAACCTGACATGTGGGACCCCCACGTCAGCCTCTCTTCTTTCTCTCCCCGAAGCGTTTTCTGTTGGCGCCTTCGGGCAAGTACATTTTCTCTGTGGGCTGGCGCGTTTCTCTTCGAACCGTTTTCTATTTTCTTAGTTAAGTCCCTGGATCTTTTCTGTTTCATCACAGATAAGTCCCTGGACAGAAACCCTTATCACTTTTTAATAAAAAGTGATTTTTGAGTGATTCTTTTTCTGACAGTCTTATATTTGTGTCTAGTTTTTTATAGTATTTATTTGGAAAAAAATTGGGACAACTTTTATGCACGCGTTGAGTTTCACGTTAGTATACATTTTCGCTATACCGTAGGTTCCGGAAAAGGTGACGGAGCCGCGAACTTCGCCGAGCTAGACTCCGACTTCTCCGAACCAGGCAAGCATGTTTGAACCTTCGATATGATAGGTGTTTTGCATGTTTGCGTGAATGGTTGTGCATGGCATATGAGCATCGGTGAGTATCTCGTTGCATGTAAGGCAACTACCCGTGTGTTCCGAAGTTACTGTGATCTCTGATGAGAGATGGCCTAGTCATGTGGTGACATGAAGGGCGGTAAGGTGGTACTGTTGTAGCATGCCAGCCTTACGTCATCCGATTAATTCCGACGTTAACATGGACGGAGTCACGTTATCGTTCTTCCCCCTTCCGTGCTACCACATGTTTTCTGCCAGAATGCGGTTTAGTAAGTTGTTAACCTCTTTCCGTGTACACACCAAATAGAGGGGCCGGGATGAGGGTTCCATGGCCCTGGATTAAAGCCAGTCATCCGGTCAGGGGGCATGGGTGTTTCGGGTTGGGACCGAGAGGGGGGCACCCCTTAGAGCGCGCGTATATAAATTTGATCCCATGCTACGCGAGGTTGTAGCCTCCCCGTCTCAAGGTTTTTCTTGAACGTTGCCGAGGGTGATTCCTGGCTTCGGAATGTTGAATGGGTGTGTACTGGTTAGATGTGTTTCTTCCAAAACACCGTAAACGGAACTAGTCCCCGTGACTACTGAAATCCGTTGGCTGTGGTTAAAGTACAAACTCTGCAGAGTCAAATCTTTCCGAGTCATCGTATCCATGGTCAGGGACCAGTGCATCCTTATCTATGTCAAATTCTCGTGGTAATATCCCCGGTAAACAAACTTGACTGGTAAACTTGGTTAAACATTATTCCTGTGGATGGACTAACCCTGTTGTTTATCTCATACCTGATTATTCTCTTGATATGATTTAAATTCATGAGCTACTAAGTTGTGCATATAAGCCCTTTATGTGATGTCGCTCAGACGTCCGACTGTGGCATGTTTATCGTTTACTTTCAATATAAGCCCTTTATGTGATGTCGCTCAAACGTCCGACTGTGGCATGTTTATCGTTTACTTTCAATATAAGCCCTTTATGTGATGTCGCTCAGACGTCCGACTGTGGCATGTTTGTCTTTTACTTTCAATATAAGCCCTTTATGTGACGTCGCTCAGACGTCCGACTGTGGCATGTTTATCGTTTACTTTCAATATAAGCCCTTTATGTGATGTCGCTCAGACGTCCGACTGTGGCATGTTTATCGTTTACTTTCAATATAAGCCCTTTATGTGATGTCGCTCAGACGTCCGACTGTGGGACGCACTGTCATTTATTTCCCATTATAAGCCCTTTATGTGGTGTCGCTTTGACGCCCGACTGCGGCATTGTTATTCTTGTATTTTCCTCTCGAGGAGTCATTCAGACACTCGTTTGGCCCTCAGTATCTTACTTTGGGATTTCGGGAGGACTACCGCCCGAATTCTCTTCTGTTTCCCACGCATTATTATCCCTATGTCTGAGTGCACTTGTTAATCTGTTCATATGCATCATGTTTACATTTGTTATATCTTATGTCCGAACTGTCTTGCGAGTACTTTCATAGTACTCACCTGGCTTGTTGATTTGGCCAGATGTTAACGAAGGCGATCTCATGGATGAAGAGTTTGATAGTGAGTCCGACGCCTAGAGGAGTCCCAGTCAGTCCCGTGCGACCCTGGATATTGGTCACTTGTATTATACGCTTCCGCTACCCGCAATAAGTCTCCTCGAGCCTCACTCCGACGCTCGAAGAGTTGTTAGATTCAGGAGTCTTATCACCCACTTCGCTGTGATATACCCACCACCGCCTTTTTATCGTGAGTTAGTAGTTTTGCCACCCTATCCGCCGTTATGTTTTATCAGCGCGCTTGTAATAAATTGTTGAGCAGTCTCCGCTCAACCTTGTATTATATTCAGTACTCCTGGTATTTTTCTTCTGTGACCAAGATATTGTCTACCAGTGAGAAGGGATTCTTCTTCACTGGTCCATAAAAGGGATCGGTCTCTCAATAAATATTTTTATTGGAAAACCGGTCGTGACAGGTTAGGCCCTTCTCTTGCCAGGAGGTGAGCCGCATCGGAACTCCGGATCGGAATTCGAGGGCCACCGCCCAGCTGGTGTCGCGTGGCTCGGTGATGTAGAACCACCCTGACTGCCACCCCTTCACTGTCTCCACAAAGGAGCCTTCGGGCAAGGTGACATTGGGCAGCTTGCCCACCATGGCGCCTCCACACTCTGCTTGTTGGCCGCTCACCACCTTCGGCTTCACATTGAAGGTCTTTCAGCCATAGGCCGAAGTGAGGTGGGATGCGGAGAAAGGCCTCGCACACGACAATAAATGCCGAGATGTTGAGGATAGAGTTGGGGGCTATATCGTGGAAGTCCAGCCCGTAGTAAAACATCAATCCATGGACAAACGGGTGGAGAGGGAATCCCAGCCCGCGGACGAAATGTGCGAGACACACAACCCTCTCATGGGGCTCTGGGGTAGGGACGATTTGTCCCATGGCCGGGAGTCGGTGAACAATCCCCTTGGCCAGGTATCCCGCCTCCCGGAGCTCCTTGATGTCCTTCTTCTTGATGGAGGAGGCCATCCACTTGCCTCCGGCTCCGGATCCGGACATAATTGGAGTGCTTTCTCGGGCTAGGAAAGCTAAAGCTTGGGCGCTGGAGCTCGAGAATGGATGGGCAGAGGAAGAGAGAAGGCAAGGGAGAAGAAGGGGGAATCCTTATCCCCTTATAAAGGCAGTGAATACTGAACGCCTCCCCACTCGCCTATTCCCAGGGGCTGTGTAAATGGTACGGTTGGGTTACCCACGCCCGTATTGATGAGAATTCCGAAATAAGGGGACGCGATCTCTGCTTTGACAAGACGTGCCGATGGCAACCGCATCTCGAAACGTGGAGCGGCAGACGAAAAACGGTTCGAAATTATGACCAGACAGACGTGATGTCATGTTACAAAAAGTTGTCAGCGGATTGGACTCGTGTAAAATTATATTCTCTCTGCGGTTGTGTGTGGTGCGTGTGTTACAGGTCCGGACACGTTCAATACGTCCGAAGATTATCTTGGAATTCGGAAGGAGGAACTCGCCTTGCAATCCCAAAGACAGATCTACGCGCCAGACACCTTATCATTGAAGCCAGGTTCAGGGGCTACTGAGGGAGTCCTGGACTAAGGGGTCCTCGGGCGTCCGGCCTGTTAGCCATGGGCCGGACTGATGGGCTGTGAAGATACGAAGACCGAAGACTGCACCCGTGTCCGGATGGGACTCTCCTTGGTGTGGAAGGCAAGCTTGGCGACCAAACATGTAGATTCCCTTCCTTGTAACCGACCCTGTGTAACCCTAGATCCTCCCGGTGCCTATATAAACCGGAGGACTTAGTCCGGAGGGAGGGATATTCATTATCATAGTCATACAGGCTAGACTTCTAGGGTTTAGCCATTACGATCTCGTGGTAGATCAACTCTTGTAATACTCATATTCATCAAGATCAATCAAGCAGGAAGTAGGGTATTACCTCCATAGAGAGGGCCCAAACCTGGGTAAACATTGTGTCCCCTGTCTCCTGTTACCATCGAGCTTAGACGCACAGCTCGGGACCCCCTACCCGAGATCCACCGGTTTTGACACCGACACTGGTGCTTTCATTGAGAGTTCCACTGTGTCATCCCTTAAAGGTTTGATGGCCCCTTCAATCATCAGCAACGATGTTGTCCAAGGCGAGACCTTTATCCCCGGACAGATCTTCGCATTCGGCGGCTTCGCACTGCGGGCCAACTCGCTTGGCCATCTGGAGCAGGTCGATAGCTACGCCCCTGCTGATGAGGAGCAAAATCAAAATCCGCCATTCACTGGACGCTGGACGGCCACTTCTTCGTACGATGTGTACATGGTGGACACACCCAAAACAACCAACGACGATGACAAAGAAAATCCAGTTGAGAATAAACCTCCTGAGACATAGCAAAAACGTCGGCGTCCTCGGCGCCGCTCTAAGTCACGTCGTTCCAAAGACAGCAATGCTAGCACCGGAGAAAATAATACTCCGGACGATGCCGAAAACAATGAAGACCTTGTTGAGGTAACATCCGAACAGGAGGAGCAAGAAAACGGGCAAGCTAGCCTCGACGAACAGGCCAGGCCCAACGACTCGGAGGACAGTAGTTATCGTCCGCTCTCCGAGGATGAGGAAAGCCTCGGCAACGAAGATTTCATCGTGCCTGAGGAACCTCTCGAGCAGGAACGCTTCAAGCGCCAGCTAATAGCCACCGCAAGGAGCCTGAAAAAGAAGCAGCAGTAGCTTCAAGCTGACCAAGATCTGCTCATCGACAGGTGGACTGACGTTCTGGCAGCCGAAGAATACGGCCTCAGACGCCCAGCCAAGAGTTTCCCAAAGCAAAGGTTGCTACCTCAGTTTGATGAAGAGGCGCCGGAGCCCATACCTCCCTCCCGTAATGCGGCCGACCGAACACTACGCGGTCGGGACAGTGCGGCGGACCGACCACCTCATGGACGGGATAGAGCGGCAACTCAAGCTGAATAGCAGCCCGCCCCACCGCCACGAAAAAACAGAGACAAAACAGTTCAGGGTCATACATACGTCCTCTGGCAGACCCTGGATAGTAGAGCAAGATACACTAGATCGATCTACGGATCGCGAGGACATTCCTCGATGCGCGACGACGGCTACCTATTCGGACGTGACAAACCTAGTCACGCCTGGGCCAATAACCATAGATGGACTCCATCGGAGCTACGTCGCAACGCGGCCCGATATAGAGGTGCCGCACACCCTCTTTGCTTCACTGATGAAGTAATGGATCACGAATTCCCCAAAGGGTTCAAACCCGTCAATATTGAATCATACGACGGAACAACCGATCCCGCGGTATGGATCGAAGATTTTATTCTACACATCCACATGGCCCGTGGAGATGACCTCCACGCTATCAAATACCTCCCACTAAAGCTCAAAGGGCCAGCTCGGCACTGGTTAAACAGCCTGCCTGAAAACTCTATCGGCAGCTGGGAGGACTTGGAAGAAGCCTTCCTTAACAACTTCTAAGGTACATATGTCCGGCCACCGAACGCCGATGACTTAAGTCACATAGTTCAACAGCCTGGAGAGTCAGCCAGGAAATTCTGGACAAGGTTCCTAACTAAAAAGAACCAGATTGTCGACTGTCCGGATGCCGAAGCCCTAGCGGCCTTTAGACATAGCATCCGCGACGAATGGCTCGCCCGCCACCTCGGCCAAGAAAAGCCGAAAACTATGGCAGCCCTCACGGCACTCATGACCCACTTTTGCGCGGGTGAGGATAGCTGGCTGGCTCATAGTAAAAATACGGCCAGCGACGCAGGCCCCTCCGAGGCCAAAAACAGCAACGGCAAGCTCCGACACAGCAGACACAAACGCCGAAGCAATGGCGACAACACCAATGACACTGCTGTCAACGCCGGATTCAGCGACTCCAAGTCCGGTCAGCAAACAAGCCATATAAAAGAAACAATGAGGGACCATCTAGCTTGGACTCCATACTCGGCCGTCCGTGCCAAATCCATGGCACCCCAGGCAAACCAGCCAACCATACCAATAGAGATTGCTGGGTTTTAAGCAAGCCGGCAAGTTAAATGCCGAGAACAAGGAAAAGGGATCACAGAGCGAGGACGACGACGAGGAGCCCCTGCAGCCAAACACAGGGGGACAGAAGAAGTTTCCCCCTCGAGTCAAAACGGTGAACATGACATATGCTACACACATCCCCAAGAGGGAGCGCAAGCGCGCACTCAGGGACGTCTATGCGATAGAGCCAGTCGCCCCAAAATTCAATCCATGGTCATCGTGCCCGATCACTTTCGATCATCGGGGTCATCCGACCGGTATCTGGCATGGCGGATCAACCGCACTAGTCCTAGACCCAATCATTGATGGATTCCACCTGACACGAGTCCTCATGGACGGTGGCAGCAGCCTCAATCCGCTCTATCAGGATACAGTGTGCAAAATGGGCATTAACCCATCACGGATCAAGCCCACAAGGACTACCTTTAAGGGAGGCATACCAGGCGTAGAGGCCCGCTGTACTGGCTCAATCACACTAGAGGTCGTCTTCGGATCTCCGGACAACTTCCAAAGCGAGGAGTTAATCTTCGACATCGTCCCCTTTCGCAGCGGCTATCACGCACTGCTTGGATGGACCGCATTTGCTCGATCCAATGCGGTATCTCACTACGCTTATCTCAAGCTCAAGATGCCCAGACCACGTGGCTTCATAACAGTCAATGGAAATACGGAACGCTCCCTCCGTACCGAGGAGCATACCATGGCCTTAGCAGCAGAAGTACGCGGCCTTTTCCAGCAGAACATTAATTCAATGGCCGAGCCCCCAGACACCATTAAGAGAGTCCGGACTATTCTGCAGCAAGACAGCCCGGCTCGTCAAGATCTTAACTAGCAATTTGGCCTCCATCCCAGTCCCAATCAAATGGCGGCATTCGTACCGCGTGTACATAACTATGCACTCAAAATTCCTTGGGCATCGATGGAGGCATAGCTAGCTCGTGATCCATAGTGCAGCTCGACCGACCCTGGATCCGCACACCTTCACTTTTTCTTTTTCATTTCAGGTTTTTCTCTTCTCGAGGCTTTTTCTGATAAACTGATCGTCGGACCAATCACGGGACGGATACACCAAGGAGGCAAGGAGCTTTGACGTACAAGGGAATCCCCATGTGGTCTCTGCTAACGATTGCTATACCTGTTTTACATACTCGCACGCAGCTCGCTCTTGGTCATGGCATGTTAAATAGCCTTACTCGCTTATCGCATTACTTGCACAAGTACGCCTCGACGTATTAATCAAATTACAATGGAAAATAATTGGCAGCGTCAGCTTATTACTTGATTTTTTCCTTGCCTTTTTATTTATTACTCATCGCACTCGTACACTCTGGTACGTATTACTTCACCAGAGGCTTCATCACGCCCCGCAATACGGCAATAAAGTCCGAACACTTTTTACAGTACAGTTCGGCACCCCGAACTTATAGCATTATATGCATCGGCTCCGAATCATGTCTTTGGTCAATAGTTGGGTTGCCCGGCTCCTGTGCTTACTACCTTACGTTCCGCTATATCGGCTAGGGTAGTAAAGGGAGAACTACTGCGATTGTGTCCCGGTTCTTCCGAACGAGCACCTTAGTAGAGAAAGCCAAAAACTGACTGTCATGATGCAGCGAGAACTGGTCAGCTGTTCGAGAGGTTTCAAATCCTTAGAGATTTTTTCCGCTTTATGCGAGGAATCGGTTTTTATCTGATCAGGTGTGTATAGCGCCCCTAGTTCGGCCTTCCGACTACCAGGGGCTTTGCTAAAATTCTCATTGTCAAACTCCTATGGCTAAGTGAGGGTGATAAAGGATGTATTGTCTGATTGCCTTGTTCGTTGCGCTAAACACCTCCTTTAAGGACCAGAATGTTGAGTAAAGAGTGTTTAGATTTATCCCGAACACCCTCGTACTATCTACGTGGGGGTAGAAGCGGACGACTGGCCAACCCTCAAATTTCATAAACGGCCGCACAGGAGGTAAAATTTTAAAGTCACAAGCATTATATTACATAACGACCTTGTTTCATATTACAGGACAGGATAATACGAACATTTTCATGGGAATATAACATCCTTCGCACATTGCTCCGCCACAAGGCGGGATCCCTCCAGGACATTATCAAAATATAGCTCGGGTCAGCGGTGCTCCTTGCCCTCAGGCGGCCCCTCGGTCATCAGCTTCTTGGCATCCATCTTTGCCCAGTGCATCTTGGCGCGGGCAAAGGCCATCCGTGCACCTTCAATGCAGACCGACCGCTTCATGACTTCAAGCCGTGGGCAGGCACTCACAAGCCGCTTCACAAGTCTGAAGTAGCTGCTGGGCATGGGCTCGGCAGGCCATAGCTGGACTATTAGGTCCTTCATCGCCAGCTCGGTCGCCTTGTGCAGCTCGACCAGCTGTTTCAGCTGGTCGCTGAAGGGCACCGGATGTTCTGGTCCAAGGTATTGAGACCAGAACAGCTTCTCCATAGAACTCCCTTCGTTGGCTTGATAGAACTCGGCAGCATCTGATACGCTACGCGGCAAATCCATAGACGCCCCTGGAGAGCTCCAAATCCGGGTAAGTAAAAGGAATGTTTCCTTCGTAGACTTGCTTTGCATAATGAAAGCCTTACCCGCCGCGATCTTCTTGGCCGCCTGGATTTCCTGGAGGGCGCTCTGGGCTTCGGCTCGGGCATCTTGTGCGCTCTGGCGGGCCTTCACAAGTTCGGACCCTTGCGTCTTAAAATCACGCTCCAAGGACTCGTACTTCTTTACGGCGTCTTGGAGCTCTTGCCGGACCTCGCTGACCCGGGCCTTGTGCTTCTCGTGCGCGGCGCGTTCCTTGGCCGCTTTGTTCTCGGCCTCGGCCAATGCCTTCTTGAGGGCCGCCACCTCGGTCGTGGCCCCTAATAAAGTTCATGACACTTTAGTCAGCACGAACCATTCATCCTTCCTGAATATACACGCAGGTTACTGCATACCTTGGCTGTCCTCCAGCCGCTTCTTCACGAGGCCGAGCTCTTCCTTGGCCCGCTCCAGGTTCTGCTTCAGTCCGGAGACCTCCGCAATATGAGCGGCAGCAGCCAGCAGCGACGCCTGCTTATTCACATAGACATCTTATGTTAGACTCCTGCAAAAAATATTTTGATCCTCTGTTCGGCCTTTTCTTTCCGAACACCGAACAAAGCATCAGGGGCTACTGTCTACACTGTGATATTCTTTCTACAATTACATTACTTACCTCAAAGCCTATTAGAAGGCTAGCGCAGGCTTCGGTCAGTCCGCTTTTGGTGGACCGAACCTTCTCGATCACCGTACCCATAAGGATACGGTGTTCATCCACAATGGAAGCGCCTCGCAGCGCTTCCAGCAGATTATCCGGTGCCTCTGATTGGACAGAGGTCACCGTCGGAACAAGCACACCTCCTCCTTTCGGGGAAGGCCGCTCGCTTGACTCCGGAGCCGTGTAGGTCTCCGGAATGGTATCCGGCTGGGGGCCAAATTGAACTTGGCCCCCATCACCAGTTCCCATGGGGGCTTTTTCCCCCATGTGTCCGGCGGCCGAGGAGTCATCCTTTGGCGCCACCCCGACGACCTCCGGAACCTCTTCCTGACCTGGGAAGGTCCTTTGGGACACTACCTCGTCATCACCCTTGGCCGGGGAAGAGTGAGCGGGCGACGGTGACACGCTGGCCATCTCCTTAGAATCTAGCGAACCTCCTGTTGAGGATCGCGGGGAGCTGTCATGGGCCGGACTGCAATGGCATGATTTAAACATATTAATATTACAAAGCGGAAAGGCTAGACATTTGGACGTGCATAAGGTTTTTGGTACTTACGAGGCGGCCCGAGGCTTGGCCCGGGGCAGTCTCTCTGGACTGCTATCGACATCCCACACGGAGTTATCCGCGAGGGAGCCTTCCCCCTCTTGGGCGCCTTCGCCTCCAGATTTGTGGAGGCCCCCCTTTTCTTCCTCCCCCCCCTCAGGGGGGAGTCGCTTTCTTCCTCCCCCTCGTCGTCATCTTCGGCAGCCGAAGAATGAGTCTTGTCTTCGGACGTCACATCTGAAGCACCTTTTCGGCGAGGGCCACTCCTGGCCCCCTTGGCCATTTTCTTGGCCTTCTTCTCCGGCACATCATAAAGCGCCGGAAATAGCATCTTCGTCAAAAGTGGGGTTTCTTGGTCTTCGGGTAGCGGAGCCAGACAGTTAATCCGTCCCGCTATATATATCGATCCAGGCCTGAAAAATTGATAGGAAGGCTTAGACTCCTTCCTCAAAACATGCCAGTAAAGGGTATACCTTGAAAACATGAAAGAACTTACCGAATTAGCCTGGCGTTTCAAGCTAAGCCCGCGATCCTCGGTCGTGGGCGGTGGTGTCTCGCCGGCCTTGAAGATCACTTTCCAGATGTCTCCGTGCGTTGTGCCGAAGAGCTCTAGTAGCATCTGGTGCTTGGCTGGATCGAACTCCCACAAATAGCAAGTCCGGCGTTGGCACGGAAGGATCCGGCGAATGAGCATAACCTGGATCACGTTGACAAGTTTGATTCTCTTGGTTATCATGTTCTGGACGCACGTCTGGAGCCCAGTCAGCTCGTTCGAGGAACCCCAGGTTAGGCCCTTCTCTTGCCAGGAGGTGAGCCGCATCGGAACTCCGGATCGGAATTCGGGGGCCGCCGCCCAGCTGGTGTCGCGCGGCTCGGTGATGTAGAACCACCCCGACTGCCACCCCTTCACCGTCTCCACAAAGGAGCCTTCGGGCCAGGTGACATTGGGCAGCTTTCCCACCATGGCGCCTCCGCACTCTGCTTGTTGGCCGCTCACCACCTTCGGCTTCACATTGAAGGTCTTCAGCCATAGGCCGAAGTGAGGTGGGATGCGAAGAAAGGCCTCGAACACGACAATAAATGCCGAGATGTTGAGGATAGAGTTGGGGTCTAGATCGTGGAAGTCCAGCCCGTAGTAAAACATCAATCCGCGGACAAACGGGTGGAGAGGGAATCCCAACCCGCAAACGAAATGTGCGAGAAACACAACCCTCTCATGGGGCTCTGGGGTAGGGACGATTTGTCCCATCGCCGTGAGTCGGTGAATGATCCCCTTGGCCAGGTATCCGGCCTCTAGGAGCTCCTTGATGTCCTTCTTCTTGACGGAGGAGGCCATCCACTTGCCTCCGGCTTCGGATTCGGACATAATTGGAGTGCTTTCTCGGGCGGGGAAAGCTAGAGCTTGGGCGCTGGAGCTCGAGAATGGATGGGCAGAGGAAGAGAGAAGGCGTGGGAGAAGAAGGGGGAATCCTTATCCCCTTATAAAGGCAGTGAATACTGAACGCCTCCCCACTCGCCTCAAAACTCGCCTATTCCCAGGGGCTGTGTAAGTGGTACGGTTGGGTTACCCACGCCCGTATTGATGAGAATCCCGCAATAAGGGGACACGATCTCTGCTTTGACAAGACATGCCGATGGCAACCGCATCTCGAAACATGGAGCAGAAGACGAAAAACGGTTCAAAATTATGACCGGACAGACGTGATGTCATGTTACAAAAAGTTGTCAGCGGATTGGACTTGTGTAAAATTATATTCTCTCTGCGGTTGTGTGTGGTGCGTGTGTTACAGGTCCGGACACATTCAATACGTCCGAAGATTATCTTGGAATTCGGAAGGAGGAACCCGCCTTGCAATGCCGAAGATAGATCTACGCGCCGGATACCTTGTCATTGAAGCCAGGTGTTCAGGGGCTACTGAGGGAGTCCTGGACTAAGGGGTCCTCGTGCGTCCGGCCTGTTAGCCATGGGCCGGACTGATGGGCTATGAAGATACAAAGACCGAAGACTGCACCCGTGTCCGGATGGGACTCTCCTTGGTGTGGAAGGCAAGCTTGGCGACCAAATATGTAGATTCCCTTCCTTGTAACCGACCCTGTGTAACCCTAGATCCTCCCGGTGCCTATATAAACCGGAGGACTTAGTCCGAAGGGAGGGATATTCATTATCATAGTCATACAGGCTAGACTTCTAGGGTTTAGCCATTACGATCTCGTGGTAGATCAACTCTTCTAATACTCATATTCATCAAGATCAATCAAGCAGGAAGTAGGGTATTACCTCCATAGAGAGGGCCCGAACCTGGGTAAACATTGTGTCCCCTGTCTCCTGTTACCATCGACCTTAGACGCACAGTTCGGGACCCCCTACCCAAGATCCGCCGGTTTTAACACCGACGGTTGTCATTAGTGTTAATAAGCCCAAAATGAAAGAGTCATGGTTGATGATTGGTGACTTGAACTAACCATTGTCGCCATGCAAAAGAAAAAAAACTCAGCCTCACATGATTTGGCATAGGAATGTTAAAGCAAGAAGGGGCGCAACCACACGTGACTGGAACGTTTTATTTCCCCATGGCCTGAGACGACATGGAATTTTTGTCTATGGAGAACCCCATGCTCGGGAGAGGCACCACATGGCATCGTCGTTAGGGTGAATAAGCCCAAAAGTGAAAGAGCCATGGATGATGATTGGTGACTTGAACGAACCATTGTCGCCACGCAAAAGAAAAAAAACTCGGCCTCGCATATCGAAAAGGCATATGTAACAATTTATAAATATGTTATTACTTGCATGATTTTGCATATAAGCGTCAACCTAAGGCCTATTAAAACCAATAATGTGGGATAGAAATGTTAAAGCAAGAAGGGGGCGCAATCACGCGTGATTGGAGCATTTTGTTTCCCCATAGCCTGAGGCGGCGGGGCAATTAGGTCCATGGAGAACCCAATGCTCGGGAGAGGCACTTGTGAATACGACCAAAAGCGAAAGAGTCATGGATTACGATTGGTGACTTGAACGAACAATTGTCTATGGAGAACCCCATGCTCGGAAAAGGCATCACATGGGGTCGTCGTTAGTGTGAATAAGCCCAAAAGCGAAAGAGCCATGGATGATTATCGGTGACTTGAACAAACCATTATCGCCACGTAAAAAAAACTCGGCCTCGCACATCAAAAAGTCATATGAAACAATCTAGAAATATATTGATACCTGCATGATTTGGAATAAAGGGGTCAATCTAAGACCTATGACAAATAATAATGTGGGATAGGGGTGTTAAAACAAGAAGGGGGCACAACAACACGTGACTGAAGCATTTTGTTTCCCCATGGCCTGAGGCGACGGGGCATTTTTGTCTATGGAGAACCCCATGCTCGAGAGAGGCACCACATGGGGCTGTCGTTAGTGTGAATAAGCCGAAATGCGAAAGAGCCATGGATGATGATTGGTGACTTGAATGAACCATTGTCTACACGCAAAAGAAAAAAAAACCCGGCCTCGCATCAAAAGGCATATGAAACAATTTAGAAATATGTTATTAACTGCATGATTTGGCATACTGGGGTCAAACTTAGACCTATGACAACCACCAATAATGTGGGATAGGAATGTTAAAGCAAGAAGGGGCGCAACCACATGTGTCTGGAGCGTTTTGTTCCCTCATTGCCTCAGGTAGCGGGGCCATTTTTGTCTATTGAGAACCCCATGCTCGGGAGAGGAACCACATGGGGTCGTCGTTAATTAGTGTGAATAAGCCCAAAAGCGAAAGAGCCATGGATGATGATTGGTGACTTGAACGAACCATTGTCACACGCAAAAAAAAATCGGCCTCACACAACGGAAAGGCATATAATAATTTAAAAATAAATTATTATTCTGTAACCTGCATGATTTGGCATATCGGGGTCAACCTAAGATGTATGACAACCAATAATGTGGGATAAAAATGTTAAAGCAAGAAGGGGCACAATCACACGTGACTGGAGTGTTTTGTTTCCCCATGGCCTGAGGCGGCGGGGCGTTTTTTCTATGTAGAACCCCATGCTCGAGAGATGCACCACATGGGTCGTGATTAATGTGAATAAGCCCAAAAGCCAAAGAGCCATGTATGATGGTTGATGACTTGAACGAACCATTGTCGCCGTGCAGAAAAAAAAAACTCGGCCTCGCACATCCAAAAGGCATATGAAACAATTTAGAAATATGTTATTATTCTGTAACATGCATGTTTGGCATATTATGGGTCAACCTAAGACCTATGACAACCAATAATGTGGGGATAGGAATGTTAAGCAAGACAGGCCGCAACCACACGTTACTAGAGCGTTTTGTTTCCGTACTAACACACTTTGTGCCGCATGATCTCTTTTTTCAACAACCCCCCTCCCCCCACCCCCGTGCATTCCTCCTCATTTACCTTATAGAAACCAAAGTAACGGATCACAGACTACTAGTTTACCATTAAAATGCTTAACGAGCTACCGTAACACACACACCTCCCTAGCTTACTTGGGATGCAACCCAGAGCCAGTCCATCATTTAGAAACAGGTTACATATCGTAGCCAAATCAAATTCAACATACTAAGTTCAAAACAACCTTCTATATATATACTTGCTATGTCATAGCCAGATCAAATTTAGCTCAGCATGCTCATGCCACATTAATGTGTTGCTTGAGTATGTCCATGTGCCTGTGGTTACACAACAGAAGAGATGTGGAAAGTATGAAATCATGTGGGGGAAAGGGAGTCTTTGCTCCTAGGAAAAATTAAGCAGGTATGGGGTTGCGGGGACGGGCGGACAATAAACCTTCTGAATGTAGCGTCGAAGCTCGTATTGGTTCAGTGTAGGCTCAAGGCATAACTGGGTAGAGTATGGGAAACGACACCATTAGAGAGGAGTGATAATGCGGCTCGACGCATCACTAAGGGTCTTGATGAATTTTTGTACATAGAAGATATGCTTTAGCGCGAACAGTCTAGGGAGCTTGGCTGCGTGAGGGTGAGAAAAACACAAAGTTCTTTGACCGTAAAGGCCGCCGGAGGAGAAGAAGAATGAAACTATCAAGCTTGAGGTTCACTTGGGGAATCAGATCGAGAAAGATGAGATAATGCAAACGGGAATCACCAAGTTCTCTAAGGAGCTCTATTGTGATGCCCGGATAATTAGACTATAGTAATTCCCTGCTAATGATGCCACGTCACCTCTGTCACTAGAGTTCATCTCGGGTTAGTTGAAAACCGATTCAAATTCAAAATTAAATTAAAGGCAAACATCTAAACTAAAATGTTTGGAGTGTGCCAATTAATGCTTAGGTATTTATGGTGAAGGAAACACACTTTTACATAGTGCCTAAGTATTTTAAAATGAATTAAAACAGAAAAGGAAATAAATAAAAGAAAAAGAAAATACAAAACCGAAAACAAAGAAAAGTAAAAAGCAAACCTCCCTCACTGGGCTCCGGCCCAGCAGGCCACCAGGCCAACCCCAGGCCGACCCACCCCCTGCCTACTAACCCACTCCCACTCCTCCCTCTCCCCCCCCCCGATCCAGATCGGATCGGGCACTCGGCAGCGCCCCTCGCCGCGCCGACCGCACCCTCGCCGCTAGACGCCCGACGCCGCCCCACCTCTGACGCCGCTGGACCTCGCGGCCACCTCGCTGGACCTCCCTCGTCGGATCGCTCCGCCTCGACCACGCCTCCCCGCCGGACTTCCTCCCCGCCGTCGACGCCTCGTCTCCGTCCTCCTCCCCGCGCCCCGCTGCCCCGTGCCCTACAACCCCCCGTGAGCGCCCCATTCGTCCGTCCATCCCCGTCTCCCTGCTCATGCGCGCTCACCGCGCCTGCCGTTCCCGCGCGCGGCCGAAGCCCCTCGCGCGCCCACTGCCTCTGCTCGCGCTCGCTACACGCCCTACCCCTCCTCTGGCCGCAGCCACAAGGACCATGCCAGCGTCACGCGCGCCCCGCCTCACTCGATGGGCGCCCTGGCCTTGCGCCGCACCGGCGCTCTGCCCGTTCGTGCACCCGCACCCGCGCAAAGCCTCACAGCGGCTTGCTCGCTCCCTGCCGCTCCCCCGCCCGCCGTAGCAGTCCTGCCATCGCGACTGCCTAGCTCCGCCGCACCCGCGCGCTGGCCGCTGCTCGCCGCACCTGCGCCCGCTGAACCTCCTCTGCTCAGCTCGCCACCCCTACATCGCCCCTGGCGCGCCCTGCCCCGCTTCCGCCTCGCGGTGGCCCTGCCACTGTCCCATGGCCCTGCGCCGTCCCGACAGCCGGCGCCCGCCACCACGACTGTGCCCTCCCTGGGCGGGCTCCCCCGTCACCGGCAACCTCGCCCCGCACCGGGCGGGTTGCGCCCCTACGCCCACGCACCCGTTGGCGCTCGTAACCCGCTGCCCACACGCCCGCTAAGCCCCCTGTGCCTATGGCAAACGGGGCCCACGCCCAGAACATTTTTATAAAAAAAGGGATTAAAAATAATAATAATAATATATTAATTAGATTAGTTAAACCCTAATTAGAATAAACAGAGTATGACATGCGGGACCCACACGTCAGTTTGACCCAGTCAACGCCCTATTGACGGCTGACGTCATGATGACATCATGATGATGTCAGCATACACTATTCTAGATAATGTTGATTTAAAATAATTTAGATAAATTTAGAAAATGATTAAAACTTTAGAAAAACATAGAAAATAAACAGTAGCTCAGATGAAAATGTTTTCTACATGAAATTTGCTCAGAACGACGAGACGAATCCGGATACGTAGCCCGTTCGTCCACCACACATCCCTAGCATAGAAAACACGCAACTTTCCCCCTCCGGTTCATCTGTTCGAAAACGCGAAACACCGGGGATACTTTCCCGGATGTTTCCCCCCTTCGCCGGTATCACCTCCTACTACGTTAGGGCACACCTGGCACCGTTACTTGTCTTGTCATGTATCGATATGTATTTGTTTGCATTGTATTCATTGTTTCTTCCCCCTCTTCTCTCCAGTAGACTACGAGGCTGACGTCACTGCTGGTGCCTCGATCGACTACGTTGTTGACGACCCCTCCTTGCCAGAGCAACCAGGCAAGCCCCCCCCCCTTGATCACCAGATATCGCCTATTCCTTCTCTCTACTGCTTGCATTAGAGTGTGTAGCATGTTACTGCTTTCGGTTAATCCTATTCTGCTGCATAGCCTCTCATTGTTGCTACAGTTGTTACCCTTACCTGCAATCCTAAATGCTTAGTATAGGATGCTAGTATTCCATCAGTGGCCCTACATTCTTGTCCGTCTGCCATGCTATACTACTGGGCCGTGATCACTCGGGAGGTGATCACGGGCATATGCTATATACTTTATACTGTTACATTACTTATGATATTGTTCGGAGATGGGGGCTGAAGGGGCAGGTGGCTCCATCCCGGTAGAGGTGGGCCTGGGTTCCCGATGGCCCCCGACTGTTACTTTGTGGCGGAGCGAGAGGGCAGGTTGAGACCACCTAGGAGAGAGGTGGGTCTGGCCTTGGTCGGCATTCGCGGATACTTCAATTAACACGCTTAACGAGATCTTGGTATTTGATCTGAGTCTGGCCACTGGCCTATACGCACTAACCAACTACGCGGGAACAGTTATGGGCACTCAACGTCGTGGTATCAGCCGAAGCCTTCGTGAAAGTGCAACTATCCCTGGGTGGTTTTGGTAATTCCTAACAACATATAGCTCATTGAGCTAATGCTATTCCAAGATGAATATTTCAGGAAAGCTCAATGGTTGGCATGGCATGGATTAGAAAGTGGACCCTTCAAAATGCTAAGGACAAAAGATTGGCTTAAGCTCAAAGCACAAGACTCTACATTTTCTATTTTAGTGATCCAAGATCACATTGAGTCTATAGGAAAAGCCAATACTGTTAAGAAGGGATGAGGTGTTGCTTAATGAGGTGCTTGCTCAAAATGCTTAGTGATATGCTCCAAAACCCTCCACTACTTTCTCATTTCCACATTTGTCCCAAACCAAAAGTCCAACTCGGCCCCACCTATTCTTTCTATCCGGCGCCACCGAGTTCAATTGACGTAGCCTATGCCAGAAACCCTAGTCTTTTCGGTCTCACCGAGATGGGATTGTAATCTCTCTGTTTCCCTTTGTAACGTTTCGGTCAAACCGAGATGAGCGATCGGTCCCACCGAGATTGCAATGCAAACACTATGTTTCCTTTTCGTAACGTTTCGGTCCCACCGAGATGAGCGAATTGGTCCCACCGAGTTTGTCTGACCAACTCTCTGTTTGACTATTACCAAAATCGGTCCCACCGAGTTTGTGAAATTGGTTACACCGAGATTACGTTATGCCCTAACCCTAATGATATCGGTCCCACCGAGTTGACATGTCGGTCCCACCAAAACACCTAACGGTCACATTATGAACCAAATCGGTCTGACCGAGTTCTCTTATTCGGTCCCACCGAGTTTGGTGATTTGTGTGTAACGGTTAGATTTTGTGTGGAGGCTATATATACCCCTCCACCCCTCTTCATTCGTGGAGAGAGCCATCAGAACATGCCTACACTTCCAGCATACATTTTCTGAGACAGAACCACCTACACTTGTGTTGAGGTCAAGATATTCCACTCCAACCACATAAATCTTGATCTCTAGCCTTCCCCAAGTTGCTTTCCACTCAAATCTTCTTTCTACCAAATCCAATCCTATGAGAGAGAGTTGAGTGTTGGGGAGACTATCATTTGAAGCACAAGAGCAAGGAGTTCATCATCAACACACCATTTGTTACTTCTTGGAGAGTGGTGTCTCCTAGATTGGCTAGGTGTCACTTGGGAGCCTCCGTCAAGATTGTGGAGTTGAACCAAGGAGTTTGTAAGGGCAAGGAGATCGCCTACTTCGTGAAGATCTACCCTAGTGAGGCAAGTCCTTCGTGGGCGACGGCCATGGTGGGATAGACAAGGTTGCTTCTTCGTGGACCCTTCGTGGGTGGAGCCCTCCGTGGACTCGCGCAACCGTTCCCCTTCGTGGGTTGAAGTCTCCATCAACATGGATGTATGATAGCACCACCTATCGGAACCATGAATAAAAAATCTCCGTGTCAACATTGCGTTTGCTCCCTTAAACTCATCCCTTTACCTTCATATGCAATTGGTTTACATTCCGCTGCTACACTCTTAGAATTGCATGTGTAGGTTGATTGCTTGACTTGTGCTAAGTTGTTAAAATCTGCCAAGAACTAAAATTGGGAAAATGCTAGATTTTTATTTGGTCAAGTAGTCTAACCACCCCCCCCCTCTAGACATACTTTCGAGCCTACAAGTGGTATCAGAGCTTTGGTCTCCATTAGCTTTGATTTCCATAGCTTTTGGTGGTCATAGCCTTGGTTTCCCAACCTAGGAGAGTATGGCGTCTAGCGAGGGAAATTACCACCGTAGAGGTCCTTACTTTGATGGTACAAATTTTGCTAGTTGGAAGCATAAGATGAAAATGCATATTCTTGGACATAACCCCGCCGTTTGGGCTATTGTGTGTATTGGCTTGCAAGGTGAATTCTTTGATGGGAGAGAACCAAACCGTGAAGCTACCACGGAAGAGTTGAAGATGTTACAATACAATGCTCAAGCTTGTGATATTCTCTTCAATGGATTGTGCCCCGAAGAATTCAACAAAATCAGCCGTCTTGAGAATGCAAAGGAAATTTGGGATACTTTGATTGATACGCACGAAGGTACTGACTCCGTCAAGGAATCCAAATTGGATGTGCTTCAAAGTCAACTTGACAAGTTCAAAATGAAGGATGGTGAAGGTGTCGCTGAAATGTACTCTAGGCTTGCTCTCATCACAAATGAGATTGCCGGCTTGGGAAGTGAAGAGATGACCGACAAATTCATCATCAAGAAGATCCTAAGAGCCTTGGATGGAAAATATGATACCGTGTGCACATTGATCCAAATGATGCCAAATTACAAAGATCTCAAGCCAACGGAAGTCATTGGAAGAATTGTTGCTCATGAGATGTCACTCAAGGATAAGGAAGAGCTTCACAACAAGTCTAGTGGTGCTTACAAAGCCTCATGTGATGCTCCCACATCATCAAGTGAGAAACAAACCTTCAATGAAGAATTGAGCCTAATGGTCAAGAACTTCAACAAGTTCTACAAGAGTAGAAGCAAAGAAAGAAGTTCCAAGTCAAGGTCCTACAATGACAAAAGATCTTCTAGTCGTGAACGTAATTGCTACAATTGTGGAAGACCCGGACACTACTCCAATGAGTGTACGGCTCCCTATAAAAGAAGAGAAGATTCTCCCAAAAGAAGAAGTAGAAGAGAAGAATCGCCACCAAGAGAAAGGAGGAATAGAGATGAACGTTATGAACGAAGACCCTCTCGGAGAAGCAAGGATTCGGAAAGGAAGGAAAAGTCATCAAGGAGCTACACAAAAATAAGACATCAAGCTCATGTTGGTGAATGGGTATCCGGCTCCGACTCCAACAATCACTCCGAAAGAAGTTATCACTCCGACTCCGAATATACTCAAGATGAAGGTGTTGCCGGTCTAGCACTTGTGTCAACCAACTCCTACGACATATTTGACTCACCAAATGAAGGAATTGGAAGATGCTTCATGGCCAAAGGTCCAAAGGTAACACATCCCAAGTATGTTGATTTCAATAGTGATGAAGATGATTTGCTAGGTGATGATGATTTACTTGTTGACAACTCTAGTGATGAAGACTATGATGAAACGTCAATTAATCATGCTAATCAAGATAAAACGAAGGACGATGATAAGAAGGAGATTGAGCGTCTAACTAAAGAACTAAACACTCTTAAGTTAGCTCATGAAACTACCTTGGAAAATCATCGAAAACTTTTAAAGACTCATGATAAGCTACGCTTTGAAAATCTCAACCTTGAGCAAGAGCATGAGTTTTTAAAGGCAATCAATGATGATCTTCGCAAGAAAAGTTCTTCTTACATTGCCAAGCGTTTACTCTTGTCTACTTACATGCCACAAGTTAAATCTAGCAACAAGAACAAGAAAGATGCTTCATCTAGTAGTAACAACAATCATGCTAAATCAAATGTTGTTGCTTCTAGTAGTTCTCTTGATTCCACTGATGATTCTCTTAGCCAAGTTACACTTGAGCAAGAAAATAGCTTATTGAAGGGAATTATAGAGAAAGGTGTTTACAAGAGCCTTGCCGGAAGTAAGCAATTTGAGGAAATTGTGCGCAAGCAAGGAAGACACCGGAAGAATCAAGGTGTTGGTTTTGAACGAAAGTTCAACGCCAATGGAGTTGAGTGGGAAGAAGATCAATACCCAAAGACAAAGTTTGTTCCTCAACAAGAGAAGTATGATCCTACTTCTTTCAAAGGGATGCAAGCTCAAGATGATCTTCCACCACAAGACCACAAGCAAAAAGGCAAGGACAAGCTTCAAGAGGAAATTGATGCATTTGAAGAAGCGCCTAAGGCTTTGGTCAAGTGGGTTCCCAAGACTACATCAAGTTCTACCTCATCAAGTACAACCACAACTTCAAGGATTCCCATCAAGATGGTGTTGATCCAGAAGAAGAAGAACTAGAGAGCTCTTGAGGGTGACTCCGCCAACACACTTCACTCTTATCATTTTGGCGAGAACAAGTGCAAACAACTTCCATACCTTGCACTAGTTCAAGGAGTCACAAACCCTCTTGTTGGTAAGACAAGGGACAAGGTAACCTAATGCTTTCATGGACATCATCTTGTGTATGCATCACTCTATGTCTATGGATATCCTTGTTTGTTCCTTGTGGGACTAACCCGTGTAGGTATTGAAAGTGCAACTCACTCCAAAGGATTGCTCCAAATGATCTACATCAACATTGAGCATCTACATCTTCAACACCTACATGAAGTCATCATCGACAAAACCCAAGGTTAGTTCATCCCTCTAAGAGGGGATATCACATCTAGGGTGAGCTTTACTCTAATCAATTGAGCTAAAGCAACTCTAATGGTGTGAACACAACAATGCTTTATGTAAAAGTGGTAACCCCACTTGTGCTTAAACGATGAGTATGACCTATGATCAAATGTTCTCATTTGACTCCTATGTCAGTATACTCATATATAGATGACCTAATCATCGCCAAATTGCTTGATAGATGCTAGAGTGTTTGTGCATGCTTTGTCACATATTTTATTTGCCATTTTATTGTGTGAGCATGTTGGTTGCATACTTTACTCATTCGAGGACATCCATTTGTTGTTTTGATTGTTTGGCTCTTTCTCTTTTGCCAAATGGATGGACAAGAATGCCTAAGAACTCTCTCTAGCTATCTATGCTTTTCTCGTCTCAAACTCTATTCATGCTACATCACAAAGTTTGATCAAATCAGATTCGAACCACTCTGTGTGAGGAGCACTCGGAGTTCCCGATTCGTCATAGACTTAAACCTCCAAAACCTCTTAGTGCATCTCGGTCTGACCGATTCATCCTTTTCGGTCCTACCGAGTCACTAAGTTGATCTAGGGTTTTCAATCTCGGTGCAACCGATTAGACCCTTTCGGTCACACCGAGTTGCAATAACTGCTTGCAGTTTTGCATCTCGGTGCCACCGAGTCGTTCCACTCGGTCACACCGATAGAGTCAGGTTATATATACCGACGGGCCAAATTTTGGAAAAAATTCCGAACCCTCTCGCCCGCGCATAACCTGCTCTGCCTCCTCGGGTCTCCGGATCGTCCTCCCGTCGCCAGCGGCCTCCCGCCGCTGGTCTCCGCCGCCGTCAACGGAAATCTTCACCGCCGTTGCCGCCGTAGCAAGTTCGTCGCTGAACTAGGGTACGAACTTGATCATTGTGCTAATCCCTAACTCCGATTCTTAGCACATTGCTTTGCCATCATTCTTGCCACGATTGAAATCATCCTGTCCAGCGAAAACGTCCTGTAGATTAGTTTTGATTTGAAAATTTAGGGTTAGGTCTCCGCCGAATTCATCTTGGACCGACTGAGTTGTAGAAATCGGTCTCACCGATTTTGGCTTAGGCCAAAGCACACGCGTTTTCGGTCTGACAGAAAACTACAAATCAGTGTGACCGAGTTCGATTCTTTGTGAAACCCTAGCAGTCTCGGTACCACCGACCTGTGACTCGGTCTGACCGAGTTCACTAGTTTAGGTTCCAAAAGTTGCTTCGGTATCACCGAGTTTACAAATCGGTAGATCCGAAATGCTTTCTATGAAGAACTAAAACTAAGTTTTTAAGTCATCCTTTTTGCAAAACTTCTGTACTTTGTGATGCTCATCTACTCTACCTTATCTATAACCTATTCACAGGGTCAGCTGTCAGAATTTGCAGAGATGTCTGACCAGAGTGACAGCCAGAACAGGTCTAAGCAACAGGTGCAGATGAGTGAGGGTTCAGATCCCTCTAGCAGCTATGATGAAGGTAGCAGGAGCACTCCAAGCAATCTGCCAAAGGCTGCCACCAGGACAAGGAAGAAGAGGAATTCTGACTCTAAAGATGAAGATTATGTGGCTGTTGAAGATGAAGCCACTTCAAAGAAGAAAGTGCTGAAGAAAGAGTATGGCTCAGCTGCTGCAACTAAGCCAGGTCTGAAAACAAAGATGCCAGCAAGAAGACAGCCCATGTCTATGCCAAAAAAAGTTGCCACAGAAGAAACAATGGAGTTCACTCTTGAACCCAAGGAAACTGGAGATGGCAAGAAGAGAAAAGAAAGGGTCAAGAAGACCATTGCCAGAGTTATGGGGAAGCCATCAATGATGAGAGATTCTGAAGAAGAGAAAGAGGAAGAGGATGCTACACCAGCACCCAAAGCTCAAAAGCTTATGGGAGATGCAATCAAAGTAGGGGCTGCTCCATCAAAGCCCAAAGCTACTCCCAAGGCTGCTGCTCCAGCTCCAAAGCCAAAACCCAAAAGGAGCACTAGGAACATACCTGTAGAAGAGAAGAACAAGGCCCCAGTGCCACAAGTTGCTGAAGAAGATGATGATTCTGTTGTGTTGAGGAAGCTAAAGCCCAAGATCCCAGACCACACTGATGCACACCCAGTTGCAGAGAATATGAAGATCAGGAAGGATTCAAGATTGAGACTATAGAGAGAGTCTGATCCCTATGCTATCAGGAGATGGACTGCTGTGGACTACAGATTCCACACTAAGGAACAGCAGGACTTCTATGAGACCATTCTGCTTGACAAGAAGCCCATTGTGTGTGATATGAGATGGGTTGACTGGGAATTCATCAAGGAAAATGAGGATCACTTCCCTGGAGTGCTTGATAGCTTTAAGGCATGTGGAGTGGATACTTTTGTTGCCCAGAAGCTCACCAAGAGGAATGATGAGCTCATCATGCAGTTTTACTCCACTACCCACTTCTATCCAGATGGAAGGATTGTATGGATGTCAGAGGGTACTAGGTACCAATCTACAGTTGATGAATGGGCCAAGCTCATAAATGCTCCTGAGGAACATGAGGATGACTTGGACATTTATGCAGAGAAGAAGAAAGACCACAACACTATGGCTAACATGTACAAGGAGATCCCAAATGCTGCTTTGGATACACATAAGTCTGGATCTGTCCATTACTTGTTGTCTGGTCTGCCAACAATCAACTGGATCTTAAGGCACACACTGCTACCCAAGTCAGGTGATCACAAGATGATCAGAGGACATGCTATCAACTTGCTGCGCATATTTGATGTCCCACAGAAGTTCAAAGTTATGAGCCTGATTGTTGAGACAATCAAGAGGACTGCAGCTGACCAGAAGAGAAGTTGTGGGTATGCCCCACACATTCAGGATCTAATCAACTCAAAGATGGGCAAAGGCAAGTACATCTTGGACAAGGAGCACCTGCCCATCTATCCTAAATTTGAAGATAACACTGTTGTGATGAATGAGAATGAACCATCTTCAGCTCAAGCACATGAAAAGATAGAGAAGGCTAAGGCTGAGAAGGCTGCAAAGATGCCAACTGTGGAAGAGGCATCTCATGTATGCTTGAAGAGCAAGCGAGACCAGCTTGGATATCTGATCCAATCCACCCTGAGGATTGAGAAGGGCTTGGCCACCCTGACCAAGAACCAGGAGAGTCTGGAGAGGATCATTGAGACAAAATTCTATGACCTTGATGTCAAGGTAACAGAGACCCAAACTGCAGTTGAGCAACTTCAGGAGAAAGCAGAGGAGAAGAAGGGCAAGTCTACCACAGATGCTTTTGCCAGAGTGCCCAGAGGACAGAGATCTGCTGCAGTGCCAGTGACAGACACTAGAGCCACAGCATCAGCACCAGCAGCTACAGCTCCAGTTCCACCTCCAGCAGCTACTCCACCAGCTCCAGCTACTTCATCAGAAGCCTTCGTCCTTGGAGTTCTCTCAACACCACCTCCCGAAGATCAAGCCTGAGAGTCGTTAGCACTATGCATTTTCAAACTTTTTGGTAACTTGTTGCCAAAGGGGGGGAAAAATATATAGATCATAGGATTCGAGAAAGAGATTGTTGGTTTTTATCTCTCTTTGCACTTATTTGGTTTGGTTTGAAACTTTATTGTGTGCTTGTGTGAGCTATTTGTTTGATCTTGTGTTTGATCATATGCTACCCTTAATGCTTGATTGGATGATATTGTCTCTTATATCCTAGATGATCATTCACTTGTTTTGGTGATGAGTGCATGCTTTAACTTCTATCATTTTGAGCGCTCCACCAAGATGTATGTGACATGGAAGAGTAACCCATGATCCTAATCGATTGTGCATTTGCATTCAAAAGCAAATTTTAAATAATGCACAAATTTAGGGGGGGCTCTTGCTTATCACATACTTCTCAAAGCGACGATGTTTTTCAATACTATTTATCATTTGTCGAAGCTTTGATCTACATGTTGTCATCAATTACCAAAAAGGGGGAGATTGAAAGTGCAACTATCCCTGGGTGGTTTTGGTAATTCCTAACAACATATAGCTCATTGAGCTAATGCTATACCAAGATGAATATTTCAGGAAAGCTCAATGGTTGGCATGGCATGGATTAGAAAGTGGACCCTTCAAAATGCTAAGGACAAAAGATTGGCTTAATCTCAAAGCACAAGACTCTACATTTTCTATTTTAGTGATCCAAGATCACATTGAGTCTATAGGAAAAGCCTATACTGTTAAGAAGGGATGAGGTGTTGCTTAATGAGGTGCTTGCTCAAAATGCTTAGTGATATGCTCCAAAATCCTCCACTACTTTCTCATTTCCACATTTGTCCCAAACCAAATGTCCAACTCGGCCCCACCTATTCTTTCTATCCGGCGCCACCGAGTTCAGTTGACATAGCCTATGCCAGAAACCCTAGTCTTTTCGGTCTCACCGAGATGGGATTGTAATCTCTCTGTTTCCCTTCGTAACATTTCGGTCAAACCGAGATGAGCGATCGGTCCCACCGAGATTGCAATGCAAACACTTTGTTTCCTTTTCGTAACGTTTCGGTCCCACCGAGATGAGCGAATCGGTCCCACCGAGTTTGCCTGACCAACTCTCTGTTTGACTATTACCAAAATCGGCCCCACCGAGTTTGTGAAATCGGCCACACCGAGATTACGTTATGACCTAACCCTAATGATATCGGTCCCACCGAGTTGACATGTTGGTCCCACCGAAACACCTAACGGTCACATTATGAACCAAATCGGTCTGACCGAGTTCTCTTATTCGGTCCCACCGAGTTTGGTGATTTGTGTGTAACGGTTAGATTTTGTGTGGAGGCTATATATACCCATCCACCCCCTCTTCATTCGTGGAGAGAGCCATCAGAACATGCCTACACTTCCAGCATACATTTTCTGAGAGAGAACCACCTACACTTGTGTTGAGGTCAAGATATTCCACTCCAACCACATAAATCTTGATCTCTAGCCTTCCCCAAGTTGCTTTCCACTCAAATCTTCTTTCTACCAAATCCAATCCTATGAGAGAGAGTTGAGTGTTGGGGAGACTATCATTTGAAGCACAAGAGCAAGGAGTTCATCATCAACACACCATTTGTTACTTCTTGGAGAGTGGTGTCTCGTAGATTGGCTAGGTGTCACTTGGGAGCCTCTGTCAAGATTGTGGAGTTGAACCAAGGAGTTTGTAAGGGCAAGGAGATCACCTACTTCGTGAAGATCTACCCTAGTGAGGCAAGTCCTTCGTGGGCGACGGCCATGGTGGGATAGACAAGGTTGCTTCTTCGTGGACCCTTCGTGGGTGGAGCCCTCCGTGGACTCGCGCAACCGTTACCCTTCGTGGGTTGAAGTCTCCATCAATGTGGATGTACGATAGCACCACCTATCGGAACCACGGATAAAAAGTCTCTGTGTCAACATTGCGTTTGCTCCCTTAAACTCATCCCTTTACCTTCATATGCAATTGTTTTACATTCCGCTGCTATACTCTTAGAATTGCATGTGTAGGTTGATTGCTTGACTTGTGCTAAGTTGTTAAATTCTGCCAAGAACTAAAATTGGGAAAAGGCTAGATTTTTATTTGGTCAAGTAGTCTAATCACCCCCCCCCCTCTAGACATACTTTCGATCCTACACTTCGTGACGTCAGCGACTGAGCGGCGCGCGCCGGATTGGAATGTAAGCCTGCTCTTGTATTAAGGGGGCTAGTTTTGCTTCCGGCCGCCCTCGCAACATGCAGGTGTGCAATGGGCGATGGGCCCAGACCCCTACGCCATAGGATTTAGACTGGCGTGCTGACCTCTCTGTTGTGCCTAGGTAGGGCTGCGACGTGTTGATCTTCCGAGGCCGGGCATGACCCAGGAAAGTGTGTCCGGCCAAATGGGATCGAGCGTGTTGGGTAATGTGGTGCGCCCCTGCAGGGAAGTTTATCTATTCGAATAGCCGTGATCCTCGGTAACAGGACGACCTGGAGTTGTACCTTGACCTTATGACAACTAGAACCGGATACTTAATAAAACACACCCTTCCAAGTGCCAGATATAACCCAGTGATCGCTCTCACACAGGGCGACGAGGGGAGGATCGCCGGGTAGGTTTATGCTATGCGATGATACTTGGTGAACTTACCATCTACTCTCTTCTACATGCTGCAAGATGGAGGCTGCCAGAAGCGTAGTCTTCGACAGGACTAGCTATCCCCCTCTTATTCTGGCATTCTGCAGTTCAGTCCATCGATATTGCCCCTTTACACAGATACCCATGCATATGTAGTGTAGATCCTTACTTGCGAGTACTTTGGATGAGTACTCACAGTTGCTTTTCTCCCTCTTTCCCCCACTTTCCATTCTACCTGGTTGTCGCAACCAGATGCTGGAGCCCAGGAGCCAGATGCCACCGTCGACGACGACTCCTACTACACCGGAGGTGCCTACTACTACGTGCAGGCCGCTGACAACGACCAGGAGTAGTTTAGGAGGATCCCAGGCAGGAGGCCTGCGCCTCTTTCGATTTGTATCCCAGTTTGTGCTAGCCATCTTATGGCACCTTGTTTAACTTATGTCTGTACTCAGATATTGTTGCTTCCGCTGACTCGTCTATGGTCGAGCACTTGTATTCGAGCCCTCGAGGCCCCTGGCTTGTATTATGATGCTTTTATGACTTATTTTATTTGTAGAGTTGTGTTATGATATCTTCCCGTGAGTCCCTGATCTTGATCGTACACGTTTGCGTGTATGATTAGTGTACGATTGAATCGGGGGCGTCACAAGTTGGTATCAGAGCCGACTGCCTGTAGGAATCCCCCTTCCAAACTCCTTGGCCGAAGTTGAGTCTAGCCTGAGAAAATTGTTTTTACTAACATGGTTGTGCGCCTTACGGGTCCACGTCGCCATTGGGTGGTATTAGGATCTTTTATTCCTCGACCTATACTCTGGGACTCTAATCTCTCTTCTATTCGGGTTAAATGATTTTACTAACACCGACTCTAGGTTCTCGTAACTACTTCCACCCGGAGAGCCCTTACTCCAGATGATTACTTGGTGCATCGAAGGATTTTAGAAGATACTCTCCGATGTTCTCTCGAGACTTTGTGCCCGTTGCTTTTTCAATTCCCTACCATCGAAATATCCCTATGGATAAATACATGCACTTGTCGTTCCTACTTTTATTCCCAGTTGATTTTGTTATTACAAGATACCCGAAATTCTCTCTATTGACCCGAGAGTATCTTGTGCCTACTGCCATGTAGTTCTTTGCCACATGAATATCCCTACGGATAATTCCTCGCACTTACCAAGTATCCGCTCATCCCCAGTTGTCCGTATGTTTCACAAAGTCTTCGAAATACCATTCGATCTTCCGAAAATCCCCAGCAACCTATTGCTCTGGAATTTCTTGCTTGCTTTCATTATGATTAATCCCATAAGTCTGGTAATTTTATTGGCATCCTTTGTCATTATCATTTGAGTCCGTTGATTCAATATGTTGTGAATACTCGCAATCCTCAATCAGACCCTAGAATTTGTTCTTCCGGCCTCAGACGTCACTCCGGACATGTGTTGGCTCTCGGCAAATCAAACCTTGATTGATTGTCGATCTATGACTATTCAACTTATTTATCTTTTGATCAGAGCCTGTGCTTCTGATTCCTCGATTTGGAAATAATTTTTCCTTTGTATCTAAGCATTGAAGTTATCCATATATTTCTACAATCTGATGCCCTTGCATTACTTCTTCTGGTTGAACATTGATACTCATCTCAGATTCCTTGTGGACCACCAGATCCTTGGTTGGATTATTATCCGACAATGCCCTCATATTTAACCACCTCGTGAGTTCTTCCCTGATACATAATGCCTTTGGTAAATTGCATCCTCTCCTTTTGCCAACCATGCTCTACCTTCGAGCTTGTGTTATTTACTCGTTAAGTTTGTGGTATATGTTCCTACGATGCCCCGACGGGTTGAATCTATGCCTTCCTTAATCTGTGTGAACCAGAAGAGTTTAAACGAGTCATACTGTTCTGGTGTTTTGCCAGATATAATTTCAACACTACAACTTCGATAACGAGAAGTGAATGAATGGTCATGCATTGGAGAAGTGGGAGTCGACCTTGAACTTGTGTTCATGCCCATGGAAACGATGTAGATCTTATCATTAAAGCTTCTCTTAAAATTATTTACCCCTTTGGTATAAGTTTATCTTATATCTGGGATTTGGTCCTTTGCAACCTTGGTTCTGACCATGATTGTTCTTCTTTGATCCCATTTTTCGGACAAGTTGAAGTACTTTCTTCTGCAGATCAATATACCTACCCAACCTCTATTCTGCTATACCTTCGAGTATACCCCCTGGTATCTCGAGGATATCATGCCATTGCACTACATCTTATGAATTTGTGCTAGAGTAATACCTTTCCCTGTCATAGTCACTCCACGAGTTCTGGGTTGTCGTCAACCGAGAACACCGAATAGTGAATCTAGTTCGCATTGCGATTAAACAACTCTTGGTAACCTTCATTACTTACGAATTTGAACTCGATCACGTAAGTCCTAGCCTGCTCGGCTATATAATTATCATGCTAAACTTTAATTGTGCTACCTGGTCCTTAATCCCGGAGCACAGCTTTCGATGAGGAGCTAAGCTTACGTCGATTTTCCTCGTCATGTCATTTCGTCTTGAACAACAAACTTGATTTCGAGTTTGTGTCCTACTCGTGGTTCCAATAACCTTTCGCTTCATCATTCGTTTGACTTGATGTCATCATCGATCGATTACATCTTCGTGAAATCTCTTGACAAATGTATCGTGATCATCATCAGTATTCCAAGCTTTTCCAGGATATCAATTGAATTCATGATGAGAAATACCATCCTTGCCTCGATGATTTGTGTTATCATCGACCACTTTATTGTCTTCCCTCCAACACAAGCTTGTTCGTGTTTTGTGTTATACCTTGAGTTCCTTTCTACCCATCATTTGTTCTTCTTTACCTTGAAGTATTACCATCTTTTATGTCAAGAATGTTGTGAGAATTTCACCACCCCTTAAGAATTCTGGATTCAAGGGATACTTCTCGCAATCTTCGTTCAATTCTTGGTCCCTGTATTGTTGCTAACTGGAATACCAACAAATGAAATGTGCGGTGTAATTCCAAAACTTCTAGCAACCCTATTGCTTGAAGTTAATGGTCGACAGTTCATTCTTAGACCATTGGTTATTGAAACACCATTCTGACATCGTTCCTACCCAAGCCCATATCTCGGGTGCACCTTTCAACCAATATTTAATTATGTATGTTTTCCTCGAACATACATCATTATATCAATTGATCTGACAAATGTTATCTCCTTGTTCACATGATTGCGGAAATCCAGCTTTTTGGAAATCTCAAGGAATTGTCGCTGAGTCCTTCAGCCACCTCCTCATCCTCTCCTTGGTTTAATGATGAACTCTTGTTTCGGAACTCGCTCCCGTAGTTCATTCCCCGAGAATCTTACCATGTCATTTCATCAATTTGTGTTGCACCTTTTCTTCTCAGGCATCCTGAGTCTGATGTATCTTGACGCCAATCGGATCTGAATCTCGGTCAGATATGATGGTTGGAACATATTTCCAAGAGTTATAACATTGGTCTTTATATGACTCGGTAATGTGATGTCATGCCTAGCACACCTGACCAGAGGACCTATTGTTATAATTTCCTTTTTAGCAAGGCTATCCATTCTTCCATGAGGAAATTGTAAAACTTATTCTACAAGTTGTTCCTGATGGATCCTTCGTGTATCCGAAGTCTGACCTTTGCTTGAAGACCATGTCAATGCTATCTCGAAGCATGTCTCTGGTACTCCGATTTTACAATAAGAACATTTGTAGCACAATGCTAAATGTTTCTTGATCTATTATCCAAACACCGTTGTATGGGTAATATCATGAAATCCCTTCCCCTTACCTTAATGGTTTTCTACTTTCTATCCTGTCATGGATATCATGCTCCGCTTGTCCTTGGAAAGGATATACCCTTGAAATATGTGTTTAAACACATTTTCCTTTCCATTGTGCTGTTTAATCGGATAATCACATTTTCCTTTCCATTGTTTTGTTTAATATTCTTGAGGTTTATATGATCTAAGCAGTAATAAGTCACTGCTTTTGTAAGCACCTCGGTGTACAACTCTGTCAGTAAGAACCTGTTACTATTGTTGATGACATTCCGGTATCCACCGATGGACGAGAACTTTGCCTAATGGTCCGCCTCGTTCAACGAGCAGGAAAATGGTTCTCTTCGTCCCTCGCCCTTGGTACCGATGTTGTTGCCGACATAACTAACAGGCTATCCTCTGGAATGCCTTGCTTACATGATCGTGCAAATCGTCACCGCCCTTCCTACTTTTAACCCACATGGTGGGCCCATAACCCACAATTCCACAGGATCGAAACCTCACTCTCCTGTACACATTGTTGACAAAGTTATCCCTTGCTCTTGGTTTCGTAGGTAATTCGCGAGCCACCTTCCTAGTGATCTATTATGGTATCAGACGCAATACTTATTCTCGTTGCTCTGAACCCCTTTCACACTCCGTTTCAGGCATCGAACGATTACCTACCCGCTCGAAACTTCCCATGGTACCTCCTTACTTTGCTCTTGATATTTTCATAAGGTTCGATTCGGGAGTTACTTTCCGCCACCTTTCCTTATGTTATCTACCAGATAAGCAACATTGTAGCGGTCCGTTCTTCTGAAGTTACCCCTTGTCCTTCATACGTACGACGGAGTTCTTGAAGAAAGGAGGACGACTTCATCATGATGACCTGGAGCAGAGGAATGAAGGCATCAGCGTATTGGATTGACCTCTTCGAGAAGAGCAACCAACACCGAGAATACCCGTTAGAGTTTCGTAACCAAATCCCTTCCCCCTTGCTCCCCTCTTAAATCTCGGGACGAGATTTCTTGTAGTGAAGGAGAATTGTGACGCCCGGATAATTAGACTACAGTAATTCCCTGCTAATGATGCCACGTCACCTTTGTCACTAGAGTTAATCTCGGGTTAGTTGAAAACCGATTCAAATTCAAAATTAAATTAAAAACAAACAACAAATATTTTCAAACATCAAAACTAAAATGTTTGGAGTGTGCCAATTAATGCTTAGGTATTTATGGTGAAGGAAACACACTTTTACAGAGTGCCTAAGTATTTTAAAATGAATTAAAATAGAAAAGGAATTAAATAAAAGAAAAAGAAAATACAAAACCGAAAACAAAGAAAAGTAAAAAGCAAACCTCCCTCACTGGGATCCGGCCCAGCAGGCCACCAGACCAACCCCAGGCCGACCCACCCCTGCCTACTAACCCACTCCCACTCCTCCCACCGTAACCCTAACCTACCCCCACGTTCCCCACTTTCCCCCACTCCTCCCTCTGCCTCCCCCCCGATCCAGATCGGATCGGGCACTCGGCAGCGCCCCTTGCCGCGCCGACCGCACCCTCGCCGCTAGACGCCGCCCCGCCTCTGACGCCGCTGGACCTCGCGGCCACCTCGCTGGACCTCCCTCGCCGGATCGCTCCGCCTCGACCACGCCTCCCCGCCGTCGACGCCTCGTCTCCGTCCTCCTCCCCGCGCCCGCCTGCCCCGTGCCCTACAACCCCCCGTGAGCGCCCCATCCATCCGTCCATCCCCGTCTCCCTGCTCGTTGCTACCTCTTGAGCACTGTGTTGGGTTTCCCTTGAAGAGAAAAGGGTGATGCAGTAAAGTAGCGTAAGTATTTCCCTCAGTTTTTGAGAACCAAGGTATCAATCCAGTAGGAGACCACGCTCAAGTCCCTCGCACCTACACAAAACAAATAAAAACCTCGCAACCAACGCAATAAAGTGGTTGTCAATCCCTTCACGGTCACTTACGAAAGTGAGATCTGATAGATATGATAAGATAATATTTTTGGTATTTTTATGATAAAGATTAAAAGTAAAGATTGCAAAATAAACGGTGCCAGAAATAGCTTGTTGTCGGGAAATTAATATGATGAAAAATAGACCCGGGGGCCATAGGTTTCACTAGTGGCTTCTCTCAAGAGCATAAGTATTATGGTGGGTGAACAAATTACTGTTGAGCAATTGACAGAATTGAGCATAGTTATGAGAATATCTAGGTATGATCATGTATATAGGCATCACGTCCGCGACAAGTAGACCGACTCCTGCCTGCATCTACTACTATTACTCCACACATCGACCGCTATCCAGCATGCATCTAGAGTATTAAGTTCAAAAGAACAGAGTAACGCTTTAAGTAAGATGACATGATGTAGAGGGATAAACTCATGCAATATGATATAAACCCCATCTTGTTATCCTCGATGGCAACAATACAATACGTGCCTTGTTGCCCCTACTGTCACTGGGAAAGGACACCGCAAGATTGAACCCAAAGCTAAGCACTTCTCCCATTGCAAGAAAGATCAATCTAGTAGGCCAAACCAAACTGATAATTCGAAGAGACTTGCAAAGATAACCAATCATACATAAAAGAATTCAGAGAAGATTCAAATATTGTTCATAGATAAACTTGATCATAAACCCACAATTCATCGGTCTCAACAAACACACCGCAAAAGAAGATTACATCGAATAGATCTCCACGAGAATCATGGAGAACTTTGTATTGAGATCCAAAGAGAGAGAAGAAGCCATCTAGCTAATAACTATGGACCCGAAGGTCTGAGGTAAACTACTCACACATCATTGGAGAGGCTATGGTGTTGATGTAAAAGCCCTCCGTGATCAATGCCCCCTCCGGCAGGACGCCGCAAAAGGCCCCAAGATGGGATCTCACGGGTACAGAAGGTTGCGGCGGTGGAATTAGGTTTTCGTGGATGCTTCTGTTGGTTTGGGGGTACGTAGGTATATATAGGAGGAAGAAGTACGTTGGTGGAGCAACGTGGGCCCCACGAGGGTGGAGGGCGCGCCTGGGGGGGTAGGCGCGCCCCCTACCTCGTGCCCTCCTGGTTGATGTCTTGACGTAGGGTCCAAGTCCTCTGGATCACGTTTGTTTCGAAAATCACATTCCCAAAGGTTTCATTCCTTTTGGACTCCATTTGATATTCTTTTTCCGCGAAACTCTGAAATAGGCCAAAAAACAGTAATTTGGCTGGGCCTCCGGTTAATAGGTTAGTCCCAAAAATAATATAAAAGTGTAAAACAAAGCCCATGATCATCCAAAACAGAATATAATATTGCATGAAGCAATCAAAAAATATAGATACGTTGGAGACGTATCACTCGTGCGCGCTCACCGCGCCTACCGTTCCCGCGTGCGGCCGAAGCCCCTCGCGCGCCCACTACCTCTGCTCGCGCTCGCTACACACCCTACCCCTCCTCTGGCCGCGGCTACAACGACCATGCCAGCGTCACGCGCGCTCCGCCTCACTCGTTGGGCGCCCTGGCCTCACGCCGTGCCGGCGCTCTGCCCGTTCGCGCACCCGCACCCGCGCAAGGCCTCGCAGCGGCTTGCTCGCTCCCTGCCGCTCCCCCGCCCGCCGTAGCAGTCCTGCCATCGCGACTGCCTAGCTCCGCCGCACCCGCGCGCTGGCCGCTGCTCGCCGCACCTCGCCCCATTGCGCCCGCTGAACCTCCTCTGCTCAGCTCGCCACCCCTACATCGCCCCTGGCGCGCCCTGCCCCGCTTCCGCCTCGCGGTGGCCCTGCCACTGTCCCATGGCCCTGCGCCGTCCCGACAGCCGGCGCCCGCCACCACGACTGTGCCCTCCCTGGGCGGGCTCCCCCGTCACCGGCAACCTCGCCCCGCACCGGGCGGGTTGTGTCCCTGCGCCCACGCACCCGTTGGCGCCCGTAACCCACTGCCCGCACGCCCGCTAAGCCCCCTATGCCTATGGCAAATGGGGCCCACGCCCAGAACGTTTTTATAAAAAAAGGGATTAAAAAATAATAATAATAATAAAATAATATATTAATTAATTAATTAACTTGATTAATTAATTATGTTTAATTAACTTGATTAACTAGTGTTAATTAATTAAACAGTAATTAGATTAGTTAAACCCTAATTAGAATAAACAGAGTATGACATGCGGGACCCACACGTCAGTTTGACCCAGTCAATGCCCTATTGACTGCTGACGTCATGATGACGTCATGATGATGTCAGCATACACTATTCTGGACAATGTTGATTTAAAATAATTTAGATAAATTCAGAAAATGATTAAAACTTTAGAAAAACATAGAAAATAAATCGTAGCTCCGATGAAAATGTTTTCTACATGAAAGTTGCTCAGAACGACGAGACGAATCCGGATACGTAGCCCGTTCATCCGCCACACATCCCTAGCATAGCAAACACGCAACTTTCCCCCTCCGGTTCATCTGTCCGAAAACGCGAAACACCGGGGATACTTTCCCGGATGTTTCCCCCCTTCGCCGATATCACCTCCTACTGCGTTAGGGCACACCTGGCACCGTTACTTGTCTTGTCATGCATCGATATGCATCTGTTTGCATTGTATTCATTGTTTCTTCCCCCTTTCTCTCCGGTAGACTACGAGGCTGACGCCACTGCTAGTGCCTCGATCGACTACGTTGTTGACGACCCCTCCTTGCCAGAGCAACCACGCAAGCCCCCCCCCTTGATCACCAGATATCGCCTATTCCTTCTCTCTACTGCTTGCATTAGAGTAGTGTAGCATGTTACTGCTTTTGGTTAATCCTATTCTGCTGCATAGCCTGTCATTGTTGCTACAGTTGTTACCCTTACCTGCAATCCTACATGCTTAGTATAGGATGCTAGTATTCCATCAGTGGCCCTACATTCTTGTTCGTCTGCCATGCTATACTACTGGGCCGTGATCACTCGGGAGGTGATCACGGGCATATGCTATATACTTTATACTGTTACATTACTTATGATATTGTTCGGAGATGGGGGCTGAAGGGGCAGGTGGCTCCATCCCGGTAGAGGTGGGTCTGGGTTCCCGACGGCCCCCGACTGTTACTTTGTGGAAGAGCGACAGGGCAGGTTGAGACCACCTAGGAGAGAGGTGGGTCTGGCCCTGGTCGGCGTTCGCGGATACTTCAATTAACACGCTTAACGAGATCTTGGTATTTGATCTGAGCCTGGCCACTGGCCTATACGCACTAACCAACTACGCGGGAACAGTTATGGGCACTCGACGTCATGGTATCAGCCGAAGCCTTCGTGACGTCAGCGACTGAGCGGCGCGCGCTGGATTGGAACGTAAGCCTGCTCTTGTATTAAGGGGGCTAGTTCTGCTTCCGGCCGCCCTCGCAACGTGCAGGTGTGCAATGGGCCCAGACCCCTGCGCCATAGGATTTAGACCGGCGTGCTGACCTCTCTATTATGCCTAGGTAGGGCTGCGACGTGTTGATCTTCCGAGGCCGGGCATGACCCAGGAAAGTGTGTCCGACCAAATGGGATCGAGCGTGTTGGGTAATGTGGTGCACCCCTGCAGGGAAGTTTATCTATTCGAATAGCCGTGATCCTCGGTAACAGGACGACCTGGAGTTGTACATTGACCTTATGACAACTAGAACCGGATACTTAATAAAACACACCCTTCCAAGTGACAGATATAACCCAGTGATCGCTCTCACACAGGGCGACGAGGGGAGGATCGCCGGGTATGTTTATGCTATGCGATGATACTTGGTGAACTTACCATCTACTCTCTTCTACATGCTGTAAGATGGAGGCTGCCAGAAGCGTAGTCTTCGACAGGACTAGCTATCCCCCTCTTATTCTGGCATTCTGCAGTTCAGTCCACCGATATTGCCCATTTACACAGATACCCATGCATATGTAGTGTAGATCCTTGCTTGCGAGTACTTTGGATGAGTACTCACGGTTGCTTTTCTCCCTCTTTCCCCCCTTTCCATTTTACCTGGTTGTCGCAACCAGATGCTGGAGCCCAGGAGCCAGATGCCACCGTCGATGACGACTCCTACTACACCGGAGGTGCCTACTACTACGTGCAGGCCGCTGACGACGACCAGAAGTAGTTTAGGAGATCCCAGGCAGGAGGCATGCGCCTCTTTTGATCTGTATCCCAGTTTGTGCTAGCCATCTTATGGCACCTTGTTTAACTTATGTCTGTACTCAGATATTGTTGCTTCCGCTGACTCGTCTATGATCGAGCACTTGTATTCGAGCCCTCGAGGCCCCTGGCTTGTATTATGATGCTTGTATGACTTATTTTATTTGTAGAGTTGTGTTGTGATATCTTTCCGTGAGTCCCTGATCTTGATCGTACACGTTTGCGTGCATGATTACTGTACGATTGAATCGGGGGCGTCACATCTATACTTGTGATAATGGCACCACCCATGCCAATCTCCTCGAGCTCCTGACAAATAAAGTCTCGGGCGACATTAATGAAGCTTTGTGTCACGAGTTTACGAAGAAGGAAAATAAGTGATGCACCCTATTCGGTCAGCCAAAGGTCCCGAGACCGGATGGCTTCCCCGCTCTTTTTCCAGCTAAATATGAAACTCTTGAAGGATGAGTGGTGAGGGTGGTTAAAATATTACTTAAAGATGGCTACATGTCGGAACAGGTAAACAAGACAAACATCACACTTATCTAGAAGGCACAACTATAGAAACGTTGAAGGATTTCAGACCAATCAGCCTTTGTAACGTAGTTTATAAAGTGTTGTCGTTGTCAATAGGTTGAGGCCTTTCCTGGATGACCTAGCTGCAGATGTGAAATCTCTTTTGTGGTGGAAAGGATGATTACAAATAATGTTATTATTGCATTAGAGTCCTTTAACAAGATCCAACATAGAAAGACACCCACAGAACATTCATTGTGCCTATAAGTTAGATCCGACAAGGCATTTGATCAAGTCGTTTGGCGTTTCTTGAAGGTGTGCTGGCATTGGGACTCCTTTTTGAAAAGGAAAAAATATTACACTAGCAAAAATGTTATATAATCAGTCATACGCTCCAAGAGAAATTTTTATTTTTTTACCATAATTGAAACAAGGAACCTATCAACTACTATACCACATGGTATATGTGGCAATCTATCTCTAAAAGTATAGACATAAAATGCTGCCATGTACTTATTTTAGTAAAGAAAAACTTTTTTTATTTTCCTAGTGAAGAAAAAAACTATCATGTACTACTTTAGAACTCGAGAGCAACTAGCACTCCTTTGGGAGCCTCCCAGACTTGGGGGTTGGCTGAGAGCGCGCCATCTGGCGCCAAGTGGCGCGCTCTCAGCCGCCGCCACGTGTCGTGCTCTGGGCGCTCCATTTGCATTTTTTTTATTTTCCGCACGCATTTTCGGCTTTTCAAACGGGTTTTTCTGGGTTTTTTCGACTTTTTGGTTTTCCACCGGTCTTCCTTAGCTTTTGGATCAAAAAATCCCTTTTTTGCATGAAAAATCATGTTTTTTTTCTTCCCCGAGAGGCACGGTTTTGCTCACGCGAGACAAGGCCATGCCTCTCGAAAACGAAAAAGAACCTGTTTTTTTTTCTTCTGCGAGAAGCACAGTTGTGCTTTCGCGTGCCTGTGCCTCTCGCAAACGGAAAAAAGAACGCGTTTTTTTTGCTTCCGCGAGAAGCACGGTTTTGCTTCCGCGAGAGGCACGATTGTGCTTTCGCGAGAGGCACGACCGTGCCGTGCCTCTCGCAAACGAAAAAAATGAGTTTTCTGTCTTTTCCTTCCGTCAGAGGCACGGTTTTACTTTCGCGAGAGGCACGGCCGTGCATCTCGAAAATGAAAAAACATGTTTTCTGCTTTTCTCCTTCCGTGAGAGACACGGTTGTGCTTTCACGAGAAGCACGGCCGTGCCTCTCGGAAATGAAAAAAACGCGTTTTCCTTTTTTTTTCCTTCCGCGAGATACGCGGGGGTGCTTTCGCGAGAGCCACGGCTGTGCCTCGTTCGAAAAGGAAAAAAAACAAAACATGTTTTTCCCTTAAGGCATGATTTTGCTTCCGGTTGTGCTTTCGCGAGAAGCTCGGCCGTGCCTCTCGGAAACGAAAGAAACACGTTTTTTTCCTTGCGCGAACGGCACGGCCGTGCCTCTTTCGGAAGGGGAAAAAGTGCTCCCAATTTGCTTTTTCCGTCCGTTTTTTGTTTGATTTTTTTCGTGAAAAAAAGTTCGTCAAAACCTATCAACATAGGATCTAGTTTTGAAGATCTGGACGTCAGGAATCTAATGGTGAAAACGGTTAGAGATATAGATGCACGGTTTAAGAGAGAAAACATTTTGAATAAACGGATGTACGAAAAAAAAAAACTTTCAGGTTGCGACAAGTGACGCAGAGGAGATGGGAGTGATCTTTGAAAGGAGTAATCTTAATTAGTAATTTCGTCAGAGGCGTTTCCTATTTGGCGCCTCCAGCGCCAGTTAAAGCTCATTTTGCAAACTGGCGCCTGCAGCGCTGGCAACTGGGCCGGCCCATCTAATTGCTTCTGTTTTTCAAAACGAAAAGAAGTATGTATTGCGACTCGAACCGGCGACCTCCTCCCAGGAGCTACAATGCGCCAACAACCCCGCCACCAGACCTCAAGTGACAAATTTCAGCTTTCCATTCTTTTCATCTTTCCTCCTTTTTATTCTTCCTGGTTTGCATACTTTTTTGTTAAAATGGATGAACTTTTTAAAAATTTGTGAACTTATTTTCAAATTTGATGAACTATTTTTCAATTTCGATGAACTTTTTCTTAATTTTGATTAACATTTTTCCAAATCGGTGATATTTTTTTCATTTTTGGAGAACTTTTTTCAAAATCGATGAACCTTTTCAAAATCGACGGACTTTTTTCAAAATCAGTGAACTATTTTTTTCAAAGTTGATGAACTTTTTTCAAAATTGATGAACTTTTTCAAAATTAGTGAACTATTTTTTTCAAATTTGATGAACTTTTTCTAAATCGATAAACCTTTTCAAAATTGGCGAACCTTTTCAAAATCAGTGAACTATTTTTTTTCAATTTTGATGAACTTTTTTCAAAATTGATGAATTTTTTTTCAAAATCTGTGAACTTTTTTCAAAATCGATGAACTTTTTTCAAAATCGATGAACTTTTTTCAAATTTGTGATTTTTTAATCAATATTTCATGTATTTTTTCCTAAATTTTGTGATTTTTTTTTAATATTCGTGTTTTTTCTCAAATTCAAGATTTACTTCAGTTTCCGCACCTTTTTCAATTTTACGAACTTTCCTAAAATTCACGTTTTTATATGGTGCATTCATTTTTTATTTTATCATAAAATAATACGCATAATAGGCTGTGTATATAATAAGGGTTGTTTGTCCTAAAAAACAGCAACTAAGGAAGTACGGCCTAGTGGCTGTGTTCCAAGGTTTGGCTACAAGCGAATGACATAAATAATAGGGATCGCTGGGATTTGAACTCGCGATCACAATGTTGCAAGCGCACCGCACTAACCACTAGAACAAACTAATTTTGTTGTCTACCACTAGAAAACATTTCTAGTTAACCTTTTCGTGTAGTAAAACATTAACATTCACCCAATATAAATTATCTGAAAACAAGAAAGCGTAAATTTGAAAAAAGTTCATGGAATTTGAAAAAAAGTTCATTCAATTTAGAAAAAAAGTGCTGAACAAAATCGGTCCAAAATAGAAAGAAAAATGAAAAAAGAAAAGAGAAAAAGACATAGAAGAAAATGTTGAAGAATGTGAAACTGAGCACGTGAGAAAGCATCTGGCTGGTGGTTAGTGTAGCCTCCCCTCGAGCAGGAGGTCGGGCCGTTTGTTTTTTTTTTCCCTAAAAAAAAACCTACCGCGGGGCCGTTTTGCCTAAAAAAAACCCTACCGCGGGGCAGTTTGGGAGCAGCGCCGCACCAGAAAAAAATAGCAAGATGGGCCGAGCCCATATAGAAGCGCCAAATAGGAAACACCAGGGCTCCCTTCGTCAGAACTCTCTCTGTTGGCAGGGCCTAAATGAGCCAGTATCCACCTCCTAAAACGTTGCACAATTCTCTCGGTGGGCCCAAACAGCTCCCCCTCTCATGCGGACAAATGGGCCGAGCCGAGAGGCCATACGCCACCTACCGCGGGGCCGTTTTTTTTTTCCCTCAAAAAAAAAAACCTACCGCGGGGCCGTTTTGCCTAAAAAAAAACCCTACCGCGGGGCAGTTTGGGAGCAGCGCCGCGCACCTCGTGCCTTTTATTTTCAGTTTCCGCTCGCCCCCAATCGCTCACGTCACTCCGTCCGCGCGAGGAAGCGCCCCGTCGTGCTCCGCGACAGACCATCGCCGCCTCTCCGGGCGGCGGCGGACGCCAGCGCGGTGAGTACCCGGTCCGCCTCCCTTCCTCCCCGCCCCGCCCCGCTCCGCCACCCCCGCCCGACTCCCTCGACCCCGTCTCTTAGCTCCCGCCGCGGCCAAATCCAAACATTCAAGGTAGATTTCGCGCAGCGGTGGTTCGCGGCGCCCTAGTCTCCGCGAGGGCGGTGGGTCTGGGGGCGATTCGTGCGCTGGTGTTCGGTAGTTTTGGGTTTCAGTCGTGGCTGTGCGGGCTTAGTGATTCCGCGTAGCGGTGGTTGATGGATTGGTTCGGGAGTTCGGTTTAGAAGAGGGGGCGTGGTTTCTAGGGTTTTGATGGTTTTCTCATGCTAGATCAGGTAGTCGGGGCTCTGTATTTGGTTGATTCGGCTGATTGCCCAACTGGAAATCATAATTGCTTGCCATTGGCCCCCTTAGCCCTTGGGTAAGCAAACAAGTTCGGCTGATTTCAACTATAGATTGTGTGAGATGTGCTGTTCAAGTTCTGAGACGGTTTCATGGATAGTGCCAACTGCGGAAGTTGGTCACTGTCTGTAGCAAATTACAGAAAGCTGTAGGATTGAAAATGGTACTCCCTCCGTCCCATAATATAGCGTTTTTGACACTACACTAGTGTCAAAAAGACTCTTATATTATGGGACGGAGGGAGTAGTACATTGCTGATATTGCTGGCCAGGTGGGTGCTGGTATAAATTATTGTCATTCAGAACAAGTCACCTGTCTTGGCAGCAGTAGATCTGATTTTTAACGCACATTCATTGCAACAATGTGCTATTTAGATGTGCGTGAATCGCTCGTAGGCGCGTACCATTCTGAAGATGACTTAGTATGAAGCACATCTTGTATTGGTAATGGAATGAATGTACTGGCTTTAAAATTTTTGAAGATGCAAAGTTAGCTATCAATGCTTGATAAGTTATATGTGATCAGTTCTTACAACCACAAATGTTGATTATACTTTGTGTACTTGCTGCAGGTGCTGGTTCATTTGGTGCAACTACATACAGATCCATATTCTGTTGCAACTGCGCTCTGCAAGAAGACAATTTTCCGAAGCCGTCTTCTTTCTTTTACTAGAATATAAATAATTTCTGGCCGCCATCAGATGGACAAAAGCAATACTTCTGGCTGTGCTGAGGACACTATTGAGACTCGGAGTTATGCAAACTCTAGCCTGAACCCTGAGGCCCTTAAGCATCAAAGTTTTCCTTTTCCGTACACATCCCTGTCGGGGGAAAGGAAAAATTTCAAAAGGGCAGCTAACAGGGGAAGGAAAGGCTCCCGAGTATTGTCAAGTAGAACTTATCCTTTGAAGTCATCTGAGAGTACTGTCAGGGTTCTTCGTTCTAGATCAGTTGCAGATAAGTCACCTAGTGACGCTGTGCAAACTCCAACAGAAAGAGCCGCAAAGAAGCCACCTAGCGACTCTGTGGACACTCTAGTAAAACCAGCTGCTAAAAGAATAAAGAGGGATAGACCCACAAAGGGTGGTCCGGACGATGAGTTATCGAAAATTCGTAAGCGAATTAGATACATTTTGAATCGGATGAACTATCACCAAAGTTTTCTTGAAGCATATGCCAGTGAAGGCTGGAAAAATCAAAGGTTCGCCACCTCTCTATTCATGTATTTGATTTGATTTGCTGGCGTCTTCTCCTGAATTCACCTTTGCATTCGTAGCTAAAGTTTCATTTGTTATTACCCCTTCTGTTCGTTCTATAAGGTGTTTTAGTTAGCAAAATTTCCCGATTGTAAGGTGCATTTATCTGTTTGCGCTGATCTTAGCCCAACTCGGTTGTTATCCCATCGTACTGCAGTTATTGCGCCATCCACACCGCCCCTCCTTCAACTCGTCGTTTCACATCCATGTGTGCATGCATGTTACTTGCTTATTCTGGATAGCTAGCTACAGCAAACAATTATGACTCCGGACACCATGCATGCATACTATTGCTTTACTCCTCCGGTCGTTTGATTGGATGGCCAATTAAACAGCTGCCGGAAATTGATGAACTAATACACATTGTAGGCAGGGGTGAAATCCATAATACCCCTCTAAGCTCCTCCTTGGTCTTAGTGAAGCAACTAATACACCTTACAAAGGGGAATGGAGGGAGCATTCACTTTTAGTTGAACTATTGCATAGGCGTATTTGGTGCTGTTGCTTCTTGAAACACTTATATTCATTTCATCTGCATATGTGTGAATTAATTAGCAACTTATAATACATATGGATCTGATTTACCACTGTTAGTGTAATAATTCTGAACCGGCACAGAAGTACAAAAGAAGGCTAATTTTTGTAATTACAAAATCAAAAGGTTCCTGAATTGGGCGTTAAGCTAAAACACTGCTTTTTTGTTTGTCTTTCCTATTTAATGTGCATTTAATCAACCATGAGTGTGCGAGGTTAGAAGTATAAAAGTGACAAGTGACAGGCTTACCATCTGTTCATTTCGTTTGAGAAATACACTCATGAGTCATCAGGTCTACATTCATGTAGCTCTCCATTAATTGCGATGTGAGTCTCCTTGGTCCCTCTTGATAAAAGAAAGAACGGAAAGGGTTTTTTGTGTTCTAAACAATTGGCAGAAGGGTATCCTATTGCACACTTTATCATTTTATCTCTATTGATGTCTTTATTATGTCTTCAGATGTTATATTTCATTCATGTACATTTAAAATTTCTAAATGTGCCAGTTGTAATGAATGATTTAGGGTTCAGTTAAAAAACCTAGACCAACAGCACTAGCCCCTGTGGCATTTTAACAACGAAGAAATAACCCAGGCACACACCCTGCGGAGCGCAAGGCTCAAATGCGGGTGGCGGGCTGGGCGCGCAGCCGGCCGAGCGCTACTAGGCAACTGGTCCACACCCAGTTCCAATTTAGGGTTCAATTAATTTATGTTCTTATTTGACTGGTTATTTCATCAGAGGCGCATGAACATGCTTTCTTTTCTTTTGATTCGCATTCATTGTCAACAACACAGCTTCTTGGATGTTCTTAGTTGTGAATTCCTTGCAGCGTGAGTTGCAATATAGAAATTTTACTCACCCATACACAAACATGCAGTTTGGAAAAGATAAGGCCTGAGAAGGAGCTTGAACGAGCCAAGGTGGAGATCGTGCGGTGCAAATTAAGAATACGAGAAGCTTTCCAGAATCTTGATCATCTTCTAACTGTGGGGAAGCTTGAGGAATCTTTGTTTGATTCTGAAGGAAAGATATCTTCTGATGATGTATGTCAACACATTTTTCTTTTCTGATGTTGTGCTGTGTTATGCTTACCATTTTAATCAGTGACCATGCTACCCATCTTGCAGATTGTTTGTGCCACTTGTAGTTTGCAAGAAGCTACATTTAATAATGACATCATTCTCTGCGACGGAGCCTGCGACAGAGGGTTCCACCAGAATTGTCTAAACCCTCCTTTACTGACTAAAGATAGTAATATTTATTTTCTCAATTTCTTATGGTATCCAAGGTCCATTATTTCTGGTGTTAATTCATTCATGTGATCATTCCCTTTGTAGTCCCTGAGGGAGAGGAAGGATGGCTTTGCCCTGCATGTGATTGCAAGATAGACTGTATAGAATTAATAAATGAACTCCAAGGGACAGATCTTGACATTAATGACTCTTGGGAGGTAACAGTTTCACTGTTGAGAATACTTGCTGTTTCAAGGCCAATAAATTTGAAATATATTCCACCATGATACTACATTATTTTTGCAGAAAGTTTTTCCTGAGGCAGCTGCTGTGGCACACGGGCCTATGCAAAATGATGTAGCTGATCTTCCATCAGACGATTCAGAAGATGATGACTTCGACCCCAATATATCCGAAGAACATGTGGCTGGTCACGCAGAAGGATCATCAGAAGAGGATGGGGATGAAGGTTCAGACTCTGATGACTCAAATTTCATGACCTCTTCTGACAATTCAGAACACGTGAAGGAGAAAGTGAAAGTTGATGACCTTGGATTACCTTCTGAGGACTCGGAGGATGATGACTATGATCCAGCAGGTCCTGATTCAGATAAAGATATCGAAGAGAAGCAAGATGAGTCAGACTTCACATCGGACTCTGATGAGTTCTGTGCTGAGATTACGAAGTCTTGTAGTAAGGATGAAGTTTCGTCTGGTCCTAAGGTTGGAGGTCGTACTAATGACTTGGAAGGGGCCCCTGTTCGGCCAAACACATCAATGTCACATAGCAAGGATCTTGAGATCGACCCAGATGTGATTTTACCGTCTACAAAACGGCAGGTTCAACGGTTGGACTACAAAAAACTTTATGATGTAAGCTCAACTTGCATGCTATTTTGGCATTAATTTTGCTTATGTTTCTGGCCTTGCAAACACCTTTGGTATTTTTTGTTGTTGTTGTACTACCAGTGGGTGATAACTTTATTAAGGAAATATAGACAAATCCAATAGTTTCACTGAAGATTGAAAAAAGCATTTATGGGGGTGGTTAACATGATTATTATGCAATAACCATAACAGGGCATGCATCCATACCCTGATAATTTAGCAATAGATGCATAGCCTGTCCAACATTTCTTGATTTTTGTTATTGTTTTAAGGCTGTGGAACACAAAAGAGCTTTTGAAGTGATGCTAAACTATTACCTCAACTAGGATTGTTGAGTAGAATTTACTTACTTAACTGTTAAACAGAATGTGTTTTACTGGGTTATGAACCTGACATGTTTCTTAATGCTGAAATCAAAAGGATACTTATGGGGAAGCACCATCTGAATCAAGCGATGGTGATGAGTGGTCTGGGAAGAGCACACTCAAAGAAGACAACGAAGAACGAAATGAAGTGGATTCATTTGCACGCAAAAGCTCCAGGGGAACGCGAGAGGTGCATCCTGACGGTTTTCATGGTTTAGTAAATGATCAACATGCAGGGGGGCTTACCTCTGACGGCAGCAATAGTAAAGCTAAGAAAAGGCATTTTGGTCCAGTAATTAATGAGGTGAAGTGACACATTCCCATCTCTTCATAATAGGTGGTTTTATATTTATCAAAACCAGCGGGACAAGCTTAGCCAATTTGCATTGCTATCCAAAGTTTGATGTAGTTGCTTACACCTCATTTTTCTTGCAGAGGCTAAATCAGTATTTCACAACAGACCAATACCCTAGCCGTGCTGTTAAAGAAAGCTTGGCGCAAGAATTAGGGCTGACATTCCGTCAGGTTCGTATGTCTTTGTCATGAATTTCCAGTTGCATGTGACAGTTGACTTGGCATTGAGCAAAATTCTCACAATGGCTTCTGCTGTCAGGTTAACAAATGGTTTGAAAGTACACGTCACGCAAGAGCAGCTGCTATGAAAAATGGCAGTCAGCTAGAAAAGCAGAGCAACAGTAGGAAGAAGAAGAGCTCAGACGCAACTCACATGGAAGTTAAAGATCAACCTAATGCATGTAAAGAGGAAGGTATCAGACAACATAGTCCAGTGAAACAAGACACTGATGGCGGGCAGAGAACTCATGTGCCTCCAGAAAGCAGCCAAAGCTATACTAAAACCCCGGGATTGGTAGGCTGTCCAAAAAGTGAGTCCAGAGAGAACCATGAAAAGAATACCTCCTCGAAATATGTTGGAATGTCAACAGATGGCTCTGCAGAGGATCAGATTCTGGGGCTAGAACCTGAAGATGAAAGTTCAGACTCTGATGACCTGAATTTTATCACCCGTTCTGGAAATTCAGAACCTTTGAAAAATAGAGAGAAAGTTGATGACCTTGGATTACCTTCTGCATACTCTGAGGATGATGACTATGATTCTGACGAAGTTATTGAAATGATGCAATCAAGTTCAGATGAATCAAATTTCACCACCTCTTCTGACAATCCAGAAGATGTGAAGGAGAAAGTTGATGGCCTTGGATTACCTTCCGAGGACTCTGAGGACGATGATTATGATCCAGCAGGTCCTGGTTCTGATGAAGATATTGGAAAGAAGCAGTCAAGTTCAGAGAAGTCACACTCTTCTGACAAATCAGAAAATAGGAAGACGAAAAGGAAAGTTGATGACCTCGGATTACCTTCTGAGGACTCAGAGGATGATGACTATGATCCAGCAAGTCCTGATTCAGATAAAGATATCGAAGAGAAGCAAGATGAGTCAGACTTCTCATCTGACTCTGATGATTTCTGTGTTGAGATTGCTAAATCTTGTTCTGGCCAGGAGGGAGTTCCATCAGGAGCTAAGGTTGGTGGAGACCGTACCGATGACTTGGAAGGAACGACTATTTGCGCAAATGCGGCCATTTCCAATCTCCCTTCCAAGGATCCTGAAATGGACCAATATGTTGTTTTACCAGTTTCAGCGAGACAGAAGGTTCAGTCTCCGGACAGCAAAAAACTCGCTGTAAGCCCCCAACTTGCTTGTGTGCATATTTTAGCACATATTCTGGTAATGTTTTTGTCCTTCATGAAAGCTTTTGGTATGTTTGTTTGCCTTGCTGTCAACTGGGGAGAGTGATTACTTTATTCAGAAAATTTAAAAAGCCATCATGGGAATGCTCAACATGATTTTGGAATATGAGCTTAGAGCATGGCAATAGTACAGCCAACTGCTGGCTATATGATGTTGCCATTTCATCTATATAGCTATCATTTATAGTAAGGTTGGCTATAAGAAGTATACTTTTTTCCACCTTCTCTCTTTCTCTTTCTTCATATTTATTTTAGTTGCCTAGGAGGACGTGTAGAGGCAGTCTCTTGCATGGGAGCCTACGCCCCTTACCTTTTCATGTCCCTCTCCTCCACATAGGCAAAATTGCCATGTAAGTGGGCTATAAGCCATTAAGCCTGCTATTATACTTGCTCTTAGACATACATGGACAGCATGATAAATAGTACCAGATACACAGCTTGTCTGTTTTGTCTTGAATTTAGTTATTGTGTTTAGCATTTGAGCTGATACTAAACTATTGCCCTCAATTTTCTGATTAGTGCTCCCTCTGCCTTAAGTATTATGTACAATTTGGTTATTATGTGCGCATACATGTGTGTTTCACTAGCTTATGAACTTGACATATTTCCTCTTCATGCTGAAACCGGAAGCAGGCTTATGGGAAAGCACCATCTGATTCGAGTTACAGTGAAGAGTTGTCGAAGAAAGGCACACCTGAAAAGGACAATGGAAAAGAAAGTGAAGCAGGTTCTTTCGTGCGTCAGATCAATGAATTCACTCCGCAAAGGTCTCAACAAAGCTTTCATGGTTCGGTGAATGGGCAAAATGCAGAAGAGCTGCTTACCCCTAACGGAAGCAGTACTACAGGTCAGAAGAGACAATATGGGCCAATAATTAATCAGGTACTATGGAATTCTTTTTCCTATATCATTAGTTGTATAGTTTAACAGAACGAGATAAACAGGCTTAACCAGTAAGATTTCTATCATAAGTTTGATTCATCTGCAAGCACTTCATTTTATTTTTTGCAGAGGCTACATGAGCAATTTAAATCAGATCAATATCCTAGCCGTGCTGTTAAAGAAAGCTTGGCACAAGAACTAGGTCTGACATTCCGTCAGGTTTGCACCTCTTTTTTTCATGAATTCCCATGCATGTACAGTTGTCTTGGCATTGAGCAAAACCCTCACTATGGTTTCTGCTAACAGGTTGAGAAATGGTTTGAAAGTAGGCGGCGTCACATAAGAGTAGCATCCAAAAAAAGCAGCACTCACGTGGAAAACCATAGCACCAAGGAGAATCCTAATGTATGCAAAAGTGATGCTGTGAATGAGGATACGCCATCGGGAATTCTGAATGAAGGTATCACACAAGATGGTCCACTGAAACAAGACATTGGTGGTGGGCTGAGAACAAATGCCAGCCCTCTGAATAGCAGTCAAAGATATACTACCCCCTTGGTAAGGCGCCCAAAAGGTGAGTCCAGAGAGAATCATATGAAGAATACCTCCTCAAGCAGTGCTAGCAGTCCAAAAGGTAGCGATGCAGGGTATGCAGTTCTGGCTCTTGAAGCTTTGGACGAGAAAACAAGAAGCAAAATGCTGCAGGAGCTAAAGAAGAGGAAGATTGGCTGATGACGTTTCTAGCTGATGACTCTTTGAACTTGCAAGTCGGGCCATGATTTTGGCTCCTGCAAGTCAACTAATTCTTTCTCTGAAATTAGTTACCCACATGGTGGGTGTCTTACTCTGGCGGGAGGCTTGGTTCGATATATGGGACTCCCGCTAAGAATCCTGATACTCCTCCAGATCGCAAGTGATAAGCTGAACAATCTTGGAAGTGCCGTCGCAACAGCGCACTGCTATGGCAGAGTATTGAAGACATTGAACGTTTCATCGTGCCTTGGGTGCCTTGGGTGCTGCTGTCTCCTTAAATTATGCTGTGTGAAATTATGCTCATGTGCTGTCATTGGTTGTGTACATTGTTGAAGTGACTAGGTTGTTCAGCTTATCGTCCATATGAATTTTCGACAATGTCAGTGGATCTCCTTGGTACATGTTGTAATCTTCTGTTTTTGCGGGAAATATATGTTGTATTGTTGGTAAGGAGTATATTCTGGTTAAGACTTATTTTTCATGATTTTCCTCTTGTCTCTTGTCTGCATCAGTTTTGACTTGCACTGGAAGCTATGTTTTTGCTTGGACGCCTTACCCAATACTCACATGATATATGCCTGTTGAATCATGCACACACACCTGTTAAAACATCTTTTTCTTGTTGGTATGCTGAAGAATACAGTAGGACACCGCCCAGTTTTAAAGGCATTAAAATGATCTTACAAAAGTTTTGGTCCATTTTATAAAGGGAAAAAGGGGGGCTAGGATATTTGCAAGATAGTTCCCTCTTTAACCATGCGCTCGGAAACGACCGGTGCTGTCGCCGTCGCTGAACCAATACGCCATCGCATCTGGTCTCAGGGAATGTCTTTCAGCTCCAGGTAAACGATGCCTTGCTAGGCCAGTGGCCCTTTCCGATTGTCCGGTGTTCCGAGTGACGACGCTTTTCTTCCTCTCGGTGACCTATTCCCCTTTTGTCAAATGGAGGATGGTGGCGAGTCCCGCTCCACAAGCTTCACAAGACACGGAATTCCGCCGCACCAGCCGACCAGAACAAAAGAAGCGGTGTTTCTCGACGTCGAAGCCGGTACATATCACGGCGCGGTAGGTCGTCGCAGACATCGAGATCGTCAAAGTGAAGCCACCGAAACGACGCAAAAGATCGCAGCTCGCCACTCACACCAACGGCGTGCATGCCACCGCTCAGACGCTCAGTTGCTGCGGCCGGGTGCCATATTCATGTCGCTGTTACTGCCCACTACTGCTGCTCCATTGGATTCTTCCATGCCTATGTTGACGCGGTGAAAGTGAAAGTGAAAGCGAAGCTGCAGGAGCCGCGGTTGGTTGGGTTGGGTTGGGTTGGGTCAGGCGAGTGGGATCATATTTCTGGACTAGAAGACGAAGCCGGGTGGTGGATTTCTCATTTCTCCACCGTCCGTCCCGTAGGCATCAGGGAAAGGAAAGGGCATCTGCATCTGCTGGCCTCTCCTGGTCCTCCTCCGTCTGCATGGTCCAAGCAGAGGAACAAACCAAACGAGTCCATAAATCCCTGGCAGATGCGTGATGGCTGTCCCGAGCACCACTAATACTAATTCTGGGGTGAGACGCGAGAAAGTGAAAGATAACAAGCTTTGCCACACAAAGTCTGTGCGGAGTAACCTCGCCGGCAATCAGTACGTACGTACCACCACCAGACTGGAACGAACGATCATGCATGCACACGGCAGGAGGGACGGCATGGCAAGTCAGCCGGTCAGACGCGCCGGATGTGGACTGGGAAGGGAAGCCCAGCAGGGGCCGGCCGGCGATGGCCTGGCCCGCCATGTGGTCGGCCAACTAACGAACAACAGACACTGGTACACAGTTCCTCCGTGAACGCGGTGGTGGTGGTGACCGCATGACTTGCCTGACCGGTGTGGCGAGTGATCCCATCCCGGCCAGTCCCGGTGTCGACTGGACTGGACTGGACCGTGGCCACACGACGGTGCGTGTGGTCCATGGCGAGAGGGAGGAGCTTCTCGCTAGGCGATGTTGAGATGGCCGGGTCCGGTTGCACACCTGCTGGTTTTCCGTCCTGGTTGCCGAAGAAGGTTTTGGCCCTGAACAAACTCACAGTGGATGGGCCAGTGCGACTGCAGCACGAGTGCTGATGCTTTCTCCCGTTTCCTTTTCTGGTTTTAGTTACTCCAAGTGGGAACGCCACCAGCAGCAGCAGGGCCGAGTTTTCAACCTTTTTCGGGGGTGCTGGAACTGTCGAAAGAAATGTGTATAGCTTGGTTGGACCCTACTACCATGAATGCATTATGCAATGCAAGTTTGACAACCGCCAACCGCATATCCCACCGTAGAGATGAGGCCCAGGCACTCATTCCGGAGAACGCACTGGCGTTTAGCCGTATGTGTGCATGTATGGTTTAGGGTCCCTGAATTCGAGCCGGATTCTCCCAAATGCAGAGCAGATGCTATTCCGGGCTATACGTATACGTATGCAATGAATCTAGCGGTACCCAAAATCGGGAGCGTGAACGAACTCTGGTGCCGGTGGAGAGTCTGTTTGATTTGACCATGTATGCCTCTGAATGTTTCTTTGGCGCCAGTGTTGCGGCGACGGACGGGCGGGCGGGGGGCAGCAATGATTGATCGATGCCCGGGGGCAAAGCGGGCGGCGAGCGGCGACCGCGCAGCGCTGGACAGGGCCCCGCCGTGATACCGACGAGATCCGTCGCCGTGGCCGTGCCCGTGCGCGCGGTGGTCGTCGGTGGGTGGCGATGTGGCCTCACGAGGCCGCCGTCCCGTCCCGGCCCGTCTGACGCGACGCCACCGGGTGCCGAGACGTCGCGAGTCACACACACGACACGAAACAAGCACGTACGCGCCCCACATCCCCATGACTAGCTTGTACAGTTCAGTCTGTCAAAAAAAATTGTACACTATATATTTTAATTTTTTTAACATAATACATACGCAAGCGCTCGTATATACGCACATACACTCACCCCTGCCCTACGTAAAACGGTGATTTTGTTTGAATAAAAAAAACAATGATTTTGTTGTGAATTTATTAGCAACAAGGGGCTTGATGAGTGGCGGTGTACGCTCGTCTGTACGCCAGCAGACAATCAATATGCGGTCAAGTATATGCGTGTCCCTGTCTTCCTTCCGCAGTGGTCAAGTATATGCGTGTCCCTGTCTTCCTTCCCCACTGCGCTGCGAAGGATCCAATGCTGTAGTGGTATGACAGATCTGTGTGATGTGATGATTTCCTGGAAGTAAAATACTTCCGCCGTTCTTAAATATAAGTCTTTATAGAGATTTCAATATAAACCACATATGGATATATATAGATGCATTTCAAGTTTAGATTCATTTTGCTCCATATGTAGTTCATCTAGTGAAATATCTATAAAGACTTATATTTAGAAACGGAGGGAGTACAACATTGGATCGAGTACGAGTAGTATCTCCAAAGTTGAACGTTCACACCGGACACACGGTAGAACCCGGCCCGGACGACCGATGGAGTCGAGCCGGAGACCGAATTCTTCCACGCGCAGCGTAGTGGTGCGCATCGCCCGACCGTCGCCCGGTCGCCGGGCAAATCATGTCGCCATTTTCGACGCGGCGAGATGCATGTGATCATCATCCATCAGGGTGGTCAGTCTAGGAGAAATAGATGTTGTAAAGGTTGACCTACTTGAGTCCCGTCCGGCGCGTGAAGGAAGAGGCGAGACCATTGACCCGCCCGGCCCGATCCAGGTCATACTGTACGTACGATCGGATCGTGCCGATCGAGACGCTTTCTTTTTGTTAATTTCTCTCCGGCACGGCGATCCACCATCTTCCTTTTGGGGTAGTGGCCAACAGCATCATTCCGGCCCGCATCCTTTCCCCCCCTCCTTTCGGGTCGCACGTAGCCGGCGTGTGCTGCCGTGGACGGGAGATACCGGCCGGCCGGCCGGCCGGTACCGTCGGTCGCGGCACTTGTGCGGTGCGCGCGTTGAAAGTGGAGAGAGCGGCGCCAAGACTCGTGACCGTCAAAGTTGGAGCTGCTGCATGGATGCCACCGTCTCGGCGCTCGCTTCTCGGCGTGCTTCTAGAACCTTCTGGACGGCGACCGAGCCCTGTTCAGTTCTCTGGACTGTAAGAATTTTGCAAGGATTCTAGTATTTTTGAGGAAAATACGCAGGAGAATTCAGTGTTAGCTGCTCCCATCCCATCGCTCAGGGATCACGCCGCATGCACGGGGGTGATGTGCGTGCTGATTTGTTCTTGTTGCTGCATTGATAATATGGACGAGTACTCCTATAGTGTTGTGTTGTTTATGGCACGTACGTACGGCCCGTGTCCTCACGGCAGAAATGAAGAAGGGATTTATTCGGGGGCACGAGTGTCCTGGGGAAACCATTCATTGTGCATTGCATGCAACATCGACCCGGCCGTGGTTGAATTTGGCTCTGAGAAAGTGTTACTCCACTAGTGTACCGCACTGTTATTGCCACCTTTGCTGGGTAGGGTTACCGTTGAGTTTTGGCACCGTCCGTTATGCTGGTGGAGTATATGCCACAGCCAAGAGTTACCACCGGACAGTCGTTTCTGGTAAAACAGAGGCATGCCGATGCAGGTCGCGATCGGGACGGGTCCAGTAGCTGAGTAGTACCACCACCCGACCCGACCTTTCTTTCTCACCGTTTCCACCACCGTGCGTGCATGACTCTGTCCGTGGGAGCTACAGCGGTGAACTACCCGTCGTTTCACCGTCGTTTTCCATCGTCCAAACAAACAAAGACTAGGTACCTTCGACAACAAAAGAAGAAGGGAGACCAAGACTAGGTACGGGTAGCGGTTGAACTGTTACATTTTTACGGATTTACCTAGGTACCGTGGCATATCTACTGTTTACCAGCATGGACAAGCGCTGCAGGATTTGTGCAGTGGCGAAGGAAGGTTTGGTACGAGGCTGGCACGGTCAGGATAGGAAGCATCTGGTCTTGTCCTCAAAGAATAAAAATAAAAAATGATAGGAAGCATCTTTTCTCACTACGGCCGGCCTACTGACCTCTCTATGGATCGGATGCTGCTGGGGTCAGTCAGGTCAAGGCTGGCTGGCTGGCTGCACAAGTCAATGCCCGCCACCTTTATTTCCTCGACTTGACAAAAGCATCTTTGGACCCGTCCCAGCCTTTTTCTTTTATTAGATTAGAAGCTACTCTTCCTGCCTTGTGAGAGATGACCAGATACGGCTCGAGGTTCACCGTTCTTTTTTGTTTTGTTTTTGAAAACAAGGTCTCATTCACCGTTTCTTCTCCTCGCGTCCTTGTTTTTCCCTGGTCACTTTTATTGTATACATATTCGGGAAGACGCAATGTTTTTTCACGTTTACCTTTTCTTCTCTTTGCCTACTTGTTTCCCTGTGGTTACTTTTATAGTATTCGAGGGGACACAACAATTTTGTAGTTTGCGTTCCTGCCTTTTTCCATGGGCATTTCTACTATATTCGAGGAGATATAGAACTTTTCTTGTTTACCTTTTCCACTGCCTTATTGAGTTGGAGGGAGTTTTATTTTCTCGTTGACCTGTTCTGCTCTTTGCACTCTTGTTTTTTCGTGATCACTTTTATTGCATTTGAGGAGACGTAGACGTTTCTCATTTACCTTCTCCTGTGTTTGGGTTCTTATTTCTCCGGTGCCACCTCTGTTATATCCAAGGATATGCACAATTTTCTTATTTAGGGCTACTTTCATTCAAAGATGTTCATAGATTTTTTTTGAAGGATTAAATTCCTCCTGAATTTTTCTCATTTTGACGAGGTTATACCTAAGGGGTAGGCCAATGTACACTTACGGCCCAGCCTCAGGCCGAAGTCAATCGAGGATACGGTCCAGACTACGATGGGCCAAGGGGCTACACGCCAGGCATAGTGGAGCTCAAACCAAGAAGTTAGATACTAGAGGGGATACCCGTCATAGGACCAAGTGCCTACAGTCGGATTACCACCCCCTGACGAACAAGACCCAATAGTCGATCTCCAGGAAGATGGGAGCACTCGAATGCCCAGAAGTCGGCTGCACCCCAGGATCCCATGACCCCATGATGCAATCAATACCACTGTTACCCAACGGCGGAATAATCTAGTTAAATACAACAGTTACTACTAAGTAATGGCCATGAACAGTCGGTCGAGCGAAAGTGCATCTAATCTCCGGGTGGTTTGGATAATTCCTTACAACATATATCTCATTGAACTAATGCCTATTCTAAATAATATTTCAGGGAGGTTCATTTTAGGTACAACAATGGGATATGAAAATGGACCCCTCAAAATGCTAAGAACAAGTGTTAGCCAAGCCTCACAACTTCATTTTATATTTAAGTGATCCAAGATCGCATTGAGTCCATAGGTATGCCAATACTATCAAATGGGGGTGAGGTTGAGAAGATGAGTTTCTTGCTCAAAGTGCTTAAAGATCAAACTCCAAAAGCCTCACACAAGTTCCCACATTCCCACTATATCACAAAGCACAATTTAAACTCGGACTCACCGAAATCATATACACCGGAGTCACCGAGTCACATTGATATAGCCATTGTCCTAAACCCTAAACGTTTGGCCTCACCGAGTTGACACTTTGATCTCACTGAAGAGCGCTTGTCAACCTTTTGTTGCCTACTGTAGTTAATTTGGAATTTCCGAACAGTTCCCCCAAGCTTAGACCTCGCTTGTCCTCAAAAACATTATATATAACAATACGAAAACATGATGCAACATGGACGTATCAACTCCCCCAAGTTAGACCTCACTTGTCCTCAAGTGAAAGCCTATATCGATAATCATGTTCACATGTTTAGAGAGAGAGGTGTCGATAAAAACAAAATACGGACATAGTAGCATCATGATTAATACCATAGCAATAATATATATTATCATAGAACTTCTCATGAGAAAGTAACAATTCATCACAACAACAAAGTATAAAGCATAAACTTTCTTGAAAACTAACAAACTATGCTCTCAGTCAACAAGGCAATTACAATTCATCATATTTTCAGGAAGGGTCTTATGTAAGAGCTTTTGTTTAGCAAGTCCACATACTCAACTATCATTTAGTCTTCTATGATTGCTGACACTCACGACAAGTATATGGAGCAAAAGTTTCAGTCAGATACATAGAAAGATAGGGGCTTATAGTTTCGCCCCCCAACTCATTTACCTCAAGGGTACTGTCAACAATAATAACTCATGCATTGTCACTCATATCCAACTGGATATATATGCCTAGATCTTTCCCCACCACATGATGCTTGCAAAGAGAAAAATGAAAAGGGAAAGGAGAAGAACACTACTGACTCTTGCATGAAAAGTAAATACATAAAGGTAAAAGATATGCCCTTCGCAGAGGGAAGCAGAGGTTGTCACGCGTTTTTTGTTTTTTGACGTGCAAACTCTTAATGTAAAGCAACGTCACTTTATATTGCCCCTTGTGATAGCAACCTTTATCTACTTTTCCAAACACTTTTGCTGTTGTTTTGGACTCTAATTTGCATGATTTGAATGGAACTAACCCAGACTGACGTTGTTTTCAGCAAAATTATCATGGTGTTTTTTGGTGCAGAAATAAAAGTTCTCGGATGGAGCTGAAAATTTACGGAGAATTATTCCAGAATATATAAAAATATTGGCTGAAGAAATTACTAGAGGGGGCCCACCAGGGCGCCACAAACTCAGGGGGCGGGCCACCCCCAGGGCGCGTTATGCATGCTTGTGGGCCCCTGGCAGCCCTCGCAACCCTATCTCCAACTCCATAAGTACCTATTCGTCCAGAAAAAACGAGAGAGAAGAAATCATCGTGTTTTACGATACGGAGCTGCCGCCACCTCCTGTTCTTCACCTGGTGTTGGGGATATAACTATTGGGTATAAACCGCCCAGGAGGGGCCGGGTTATACCACTGATGGCTTACCAATGAAGATGGCGGATCATACGAGCCGGATGACGGCCCAAGGCCTAGAGGTGATTTAAGGCCCAGGAGGGTGAACCGCCATATATGTATAGCTTGTATTGTAAGGCAGGTATAACTAGTCACCGAGCCGGACACGTTGTGTATGAGTCGGCCGGGACTCTATGAGCCATTGGGTGTCAACCTATGTATATAAAGGGACGACCCGACGGCGGTTTAGAAAAAGAAACAAGAGATCGAAAGCTAGGTCAAGCGTATTCGCTCCCTAGTAATCGAAAGCAATACCACCTCAAACTGGATTAGGCCTTTACCTTCACCGCAAGGGGCCGAACCAGTATAAACTCCTTGTGTCCTTTGTCCCGTTTAACCCCTTTAAGCTAACCTAGTTGCGATGGCTCCACGACTAAGTCCTTCTGCTAGGACATCTGCCGTGACAATTCCATGGGGCCAGCGCACGATGGTTTCGAGTTCTTACAGGGCAGCTTCGAAGGGATCAAGGGATACCCTGTGGGCCGGATGACCAAGAGTCGTCGCGGCAAGCTCTACATCGACGATGCATGCTGGGGCCCCGAGGCCGGCTCAATCGAGTACGGGTACAGGGTCCCCTTCGGCGGAATCCATGTCTTCATCGGCAAGATCAGCGAACAGGGCCCTGAGCCGGACATCTGCACCGACATCATCGAGACGGCTGAGCGTGCACGACCCGCCCGAGTTCAGCCCACCCTGAAACGCGCCTTCGTTGGGTTTATCCATGGGGCAGAATTTGAGGACATATCTGTGTCTGGCGGTGAGACGGTCATCTATTTTGATGGTGAGTCGTCCACGGGCGAGACCAATTCATTATATCAACTGCAAGACGGCCGGCTTGGGGGCTATTCCGATGGTGACAGTATTCCAGACCCCTACGAGCCGCCAAACAGGGTTGCGATCTTCATGGCTGGCACACAGCCGGCGCTTGGTTCAACAACCGCCGCGGCTATGACCTCTAGTTCAATGGCTGCGACGGCGGCTGGTGCTAGCGGATCTGCGCGCCCGCCGACTCAAGTTCTCACAAAATTGTTAGAAGCTCTGGCAACTCTGATGGGGGTGGAAGTAACCCGGACAACCAGGAGCAACACAAGGTGGATGTGGCTAAGCTGCGAGATGGGATAGCTCAAGCGAAGGAGGAGCTGGCGGCTGAGAACGCTAGGATGATTGCAGAGCGGGCTGTTTTGGACGCCCAGACGCAACGGATTCAAGCAGATTCCTTCCGGCTCACATTGGATCGGAACGCTTCAATGAGGTCATGAGAAGGAGGCATCAGACTCGTTTACCTTCAGTTTATGAGGCAAGGAACCTCTTCAACACGCCTGGGGTGGGGACTAGTAATCCGCCGGAGGTGAACCGGGCGGTCGAAGCGCCTGGGGCTGGAGCGCCAGCTCAGCCGCGCACGACAGATCCGCCCCGTTTGAATGCTGCTCCGCCTCAATATGTACCGACGCCACCGGGTCATTATTCCAACCCTTTGGACAATATGATTGCTGCGGCAGCACGATTGGCGGCTTTACCAGTTGAAGGTGAGTCTCTCACGGCGATAGAGACACGGCGGGCCAGAGAACTTCTTCAGACAACATTGGAACAACAAGCGGCTTATTCTTATAGTCGCAAGCAGATTCACTCAACCCCTCGTCCAAGCCAGAGTTACAACAGGCACATTCACTCACTGACGGTCTCAAGCAGTGAACAGCGCCGTAACCAGCCTCGTGGGCATGACCCGGCGCGCGGTGGTGCCAATGCTCAGACTCTGGTTGATCAGGGCAGAGCGCGTCGGGAGTCCGAGCTGGCGGCTCACCAAACGGAACATCTGAAGGAAATATGCCCTAGAGGCAATAATAAAGTTATTATTTATTCCTTATATCATGATAAATGTTTATTATTCATGCTAGACTTGTATTAACCGGAAACATAATACTTGTGTGAATACATAGACAAACAGAGTGTCACTAGTATGCCTCTACTTGACTAGCTTGTTGATCAAAGATGGTTATGTTTCCTAGCCATTGACATGAGTTGTCATTTGATTAACGGGATCACATCATTAGGAGAATGATGTGATTGACTTGACCCATTCTGTTAGCTTAGCACACGATCGTTTAGTATTCTGCTATTGCTTTCTTCATGACTTATACATGTTCCTATGACTATGAGATTATGCAACTCCCGTTTACCGGAGAACACTTTGTGTGCTACCAAACGTCACAACGTAACTGGGTGATTATAAAGGTGCTCTACAGGTGTCTCCGAAGGTACTTGTTGGGTTGGCGTATTTTGAGATTAGGATTTGTCACTCCGATTGTCGGAGAGGTATCTCTGGGCCCACTCGGTAATGCACATCACTATAAGCCTTGCAAGCATTGTAACTAATGAGTTAGTTGCGGGATGATGTATTACGGAACGAGTAAAGAGACTTGCCGGTAACGAGACTGAACTAGGTATTGAGATACGGACGATCGAATCTCGGGCAAGTAACATACCGATGACAAAGGGAACAACATATGTTGTTATGCGGTTTGACCGATAAAGATCTTCGTAGAATATGTGGGAGCCAATATGAGCATCCAGGTTCCGCTATTGGTTATTGACTGGAGACGTGTCTCAGTCATGCCTACATAGTTCTCGAACCCGTAAGGTCCGCACGCTTAAAGTTTGATGACGGTTATATTATGAGTTTATGTGTTTTGATGTACCGAAGATAGTTCGGAGTCCCGGATGTGATCACGGACATGACGAGGAGTCTTGAAATGGTCGAGACATAAAGATTGATATATTGGAAGCCTATATTTGGATATCGGAAGTGTTCCGGGAGAAATCAGGATTTTACCGGAGTACCGGGGGTTACCGAAACCCCCCCGGGGGTTTAATGGGCCTACATGGGCCTTAGTGGAGAAGAGGAGGGGCGGTCAGGGCAGGCCGCGTGCCCCCTCCCCCTCTAGTCCGAATTGGACAAAGAGGGGGGGGGGGGGGGGGGGCCCCCTTTCCTTCCTCTCTCCCTCCTCCTTCCCCCTTCTCCTACTCCAACTAGGAAAGGAGGGAGTCCTACTCCCGGTGGGAGTAGGGCTCCTCCTGGCGCGCCTCCTCCTGGCCGGCCGCCTCTCCCTCCCTTGCTCCTTTATATACGGGGGTAGGGGGCACCCCAGAGACACAACAATTGATCTCTTGATCTCTTAGCCGTGTGCGGTGCCCCCCTCCACCATAATCCACCTCGATGATATCGTAGCGGTGCTTAGGCGAAGCCCTGCGTCGGTAGAACATCATCATCGTCACCACGCCGTCGTGCTGACGAAACTCTCCCTCAAAGCTCGGCTGGATCAGAGTTCGAGGGACGTCATCAAGCTGAACGTGTGCTGAACTCGGAGGTGCCGTGCGTTCGGTACTTGATCGGTCGGATCGTGAAGACGTACGACTACATCAACCGCGTTGTGCTAACGCTTCCGCTTTCGGTCTACGAGGGTACGTGGACAACACTCTCCCCTCTCGTTGCTATGCATCACCATGATCTTGCGTGTGCGTAGGAATTTTTTTGAAATTACTACGTTCCCCAACAGTGGCATCCGAGCCTGGTTTTATGCGTAGATGTTATATGCACGATTAGAACACAAGTGAGTTGTGGGCGATACAAGTCATACTGCTTACCAGCATGTCATACTTTGGTTCGGCGGTATTGTTGGATGAAGCGGCCCGGACCGACATTACGCGTACGCTTACGCGAGACTGGTTCTACCGACGTGCTTTGCACACAGGTGGCTGGCGGGTGTCAGTTTCTCCAACTTTAGTTGAACCGAGTGTGGCTACGCCCGGTCCTTGAGAAGGTTAAAACAGCACTAACTTGACGAACTATCGTTGTGGTTTTGATGCGTAGGTAAGAACGGTTCTTGCTCAGCCCGTAGCAGCCACGTAAAACTTGCAACAACAAAGTAGAGGACGTCTAACTTGTTTTTGCAGGGCATGTTGTGATGTGATATGGTCAAGGCATGATGCTATATTTTATTGTATGAGATGATCATGTTTTGTAACCGAGTTATCGGCAACTGGCAGGAGCCATATGGTTGTCGCTTTATTGTATGCAATGCAATCGCCCTGTAATGCTTTACTTTATCACTAAGCGGTAGCGATAGTCGTAGAAGCATAAGTTGGCGAGACGACAACGATGCTACGATGGAGATCAAGGTGTCGCGCCGGTGACGATGGTGATCATGACGGTGCTTCGAAGATGGAGATCACAAGCACAAGATGATGATGGCCATATCATATCACTTATATTGATTGCATGTGATGTTTATCTTTTATGCATCTTATCTTGCTTTGATTGACGGTAGCATTATAAGATGATCTCTCACTAAATTATCAAGGTATAAGTGTTCTCCCTGAGTATGCACCGTTGCGAAAGTTCTTCGTGCTGAGACACCACGTGATGATCGGGTGTGATAGGCTCTACGTTCAAATACAACGGGTGCAAAACAGTTGCACACGCGGAATACTCAGGTTAAACTTGACGAGCCTAGCATATGCAGATATGGCCTCGGAACACTGAGACCGAAAGGTCGAGCGTGAATCATATAGTAGATATGATCAACATAGTGATGTTCACCATTGAAACTACTCCATCTCACGTGATGATCGGACATGGTTTAGTTGATTTGGATCACGTGATCACTTAGAGGATTAGAGGGATGTCTATCTAAGTGGGAGTTCTTAAGTAATATGATTAATTGAACTTAAATTTATCATGAACTTAGTACCTGATAGTATTTTGCTTGTCTATGTTGATTGTAGATAGATGGCCCGTGTTGTTGTTCCGTTGAATTTTAATGCGTTCCTTGAGAAAGCAAAGTTGAAAGATGACGGTAGCAATTACACGGACTGGGTCCGTAACTTGAGGATTATCCTCATTGCTGCACAGAAGAATTACGTCCTGGAAGCACCGCTAGGTGCCAGACCTGCTGCAGGAGCAACACCAGATGTTATGAACGTCTGGCAGAGCAAAGCTGATGACTACTCGATAGTTCAGTGTGCCATGCTTTATGGCTTAGAACCGGGACTTCAACGACGTTTTGAACGTCATGGAGCATATGAGATGTTCCAGGAGTTGAAGTTAATATTTCAAGCAAATGCCCGGATTGAGAGATATGAAGTCTCCAATAAGTTCTACAGCTGTAAGATGGAGGAGAATAGTTCTGTCAGTGAGCATATACTCAGAATGTCTGGGTATAACAATCACTTGATTCAACTGGGAGTTAATCTTCCGGATGATAGCGTCATTGACAGAATTCTTCAATCACTGCCACCAAGCTACAAGAGCTTCGTGATGAACTATAACATGCAAGGGATGGATAAGACAATTCCCGAGCTCTTCGCAATGCTAAAGGCTGCGGAGGTAGAAATCAAGAAGGAGCATCAAGTGTTGATGGTCAACAAGACCACCAGTTTCAAGAAAAAGGGCAAAGGGAAGAAGAAGGGGAACTTCAAGAAGAACAACAAACAAGTTGCTGCTCAGGAGAAGAAACCCAAGTCTGGACCTAAGCCTGAGACTGAGTGCTTCTACTGCAAACAGACTGGTCACTGGAAGCGGAACTGCCCCAAGTATTTGGCGGATAAGAAGGATGGCAAGGTGAACAAAGGTATATGTGATATACATGTTATTGATGTGTACCTTACTAATGCTCGCAGTAGCACCTGGGTATTTGATACTGGTTCTGTTGCTAATATTTGCAACTCGAAACAGGGACTACGGATTAAGCGAAGATTGGCTAAGGACGAGGTGACGATGCGCGTGGGAAATGGTTCCAAAGTCGATGTGATCGCGGTCGGCACGCTACCTCTACATCTACCTTCGGGATTAGTTTTAGACCTGAATAATTGTTATTTGGTGCCAGCGTTGAGCATGAACATTATATCTGGATCTTGTTTGATGCGAGACGGTTATTCATTTAAATCAGAGAATAATGGTTGTTCTATTTATATGAGTAATATCTTTTATGGTCATGCACCCTTGAAGAGTGGTCTATTTTTGTTGAATCTCGATAGTAGTGATACACATATTCATAATATTGAAGCCAAAAGATGCAGAGTTGATAATGATAGTGCAACTTATTTGTGGCACTGCCGTTTAGGTCATATTGGTGTAAAGCGCATGAAGAAACTCCATACTGATGGACTTTTGGAACCACTTGATTATGAATCACTTGGTACTTGCGAACCGTGCCTCATGGGCAAGATGACTAAAACGCCGTTCTCCGGAACTATGGAGCGAGCAACAGATTTGTTGGAAATCATACATACAGATGTATGTGGTCCGATGAACGTTGAGGCTCGCGGCGGGTATCGTTATTTTCTCACCTTCACAGATGATTTGAGCAGATATGGGTATATCTACTTAATGAAACATAAGTCTGAAACATTTGAAAAGTTCAAAGAATTTCAGAGTGAAGTTGAAAATCATCGTAACAAGAAAATAAAGTTTCTACGATCTGATCAGTGGAGGAGAATATTTGAGTTACGAGTTTGGTCTTCATTTGAAACAATGCGGAAATAGTTTCGCAACTCACGCCACCCGGAACACCACAGCGTAATGGTGTGTCCGAACGTCGTAATCGTACTTTACTAGATATGGTGCGATCTATGATGTCTCTTACTGATTTACCGCTATCATTTTGGGGTTATGCTTTAGAGACGGCTGCATTCACGTTAAATAGGGCACCATCGAAATCCGTTGAGACGACGCCTTATGAACTGTGGTTTGGCAAGAAACCAAAGTTGTCGTTTCTTAAAGTTTGGGGCTGCGATGCTTATGTGAAAAAGCTTCAACCTGATAAGCTCGAACCCAAATCGGAGAAATGTGTCTTCATAGGATACCCAAAGGAAACTGTTGGGTACACCTTCTATCACAGATCTGAAGGCAAGACTTTTGTTGCTAAATTTGGATCCTTTCTAGAGAAGGAGTTTCTCTCGAAAGAAGTGAGTGGGAGGAAAGTAGAACTTGATGAGGTAACTGTACCTGCTCCCTTATTGGAAAGTAGTTCATCACAGAAACCGGTTCCTGTGACCCTACACCAATTAGTGAGGAAGTTAATGATGATGATCATGAAACTTCAGATCAAGTTGTTACTGAACCTCGTAGGTCAACCAGAGTAAGATCCGCACCAGAGTGGTACGGTAATCCTGTTCTGGAGGTTATGTTACTAGACCATGACGAACCTACGAACTATGAAGAAGCGATGGTGAGCCCAGATTCCGCAAAATGGCTTGAGGCCATGAAATCTGAGATGGGATCCATGTATGAGAACAAAGTGTGGACTTTGGTTGACTTGCCCGATGATCGGCAAGCCATTGAGAATAAATGGATCTTCAAGAAGAAGACTGACGCTGACGGTAATGTTACTGTCTATAAAGCTCGACTTGTTGCAAAAGGTTTTCGACAAGTTCAAGGAGTTGACTACGATGAGACTTTCTCACCCGTAGCGATGCTTAAGTCTGTCCGAATCATGTTAGCAATTGCCGCATTTTATGATTATGAAATTTGGCAAATGGATGTCAAAACTGCATTCCTGAATGGATTTCTGGAAGAAGAGTTGTATATGATGCAACCGGAAGGTTTTGTCGATCCAAAGGGAGCTAACAAAGTGTGCAAGCTCCAGCGATCCATTTATGGACTGGTGCAAGCCTCTCGGAGTTGGAATAAACGCTTTGATAGTGTGATCAAAGCATTTGGTTTTATACAGACTTTTGGAGAAGCCTGTATTTACAAGAAAGTGAGTGGGAGCTCTGTAGCATTTCTGATATTATATGTGGATGACATATTGCTGATTGGAAATGATATAGAATTTCTGGATAGCATAAAGGGATACTTGAATAAGAGTTTTTCAATGAAGGACCTCGGTGAAGCTGCTTATATATTGGGCATCAAGATCTATAGAGATAGATCAAGACGCTTAATTGGACTTTCACAAAGCACATACCTTGACAAAGTTTTGAAGAAGTTCAAAATGGATCAAGCAAAGAAAGGGTTCTTGCCTGTGTTACAAGGTGTGAAGTTGAGTAAGACTCAATGCCCGACCACTGCAGAAGATAGAGAGAAGATGAAAGATGTTCCCTATGCTTCAGCCATAGGCTCTATCATGTATGCAATGCTGTGTACCAGACCTGATGTGTGCCTTGCTATAAGTTTAGCAGGGAGGTACCAAAGTAATCCAGGAGTGGATCACTGGACAGCGGTCAAGAACATCCTGAAATACCTGAAAAGGACTAAGGATATGTTTCTCGTTTATGGAGGTGACAAAGAGCTAGTCGTAAATGGTTACGTCGATGCAAGCTTTGACACTGATCCGGACGATTCTAAATCGCAAACCGGATACGTGTTTACATTGAACGGTGGAGCTGTCAGTTGGTGCAGTTCTAAACAAAGCGTTGTGGCGGGATCTACGTGTGAAGCGGAGTACATAGCTGCTTCGGAAGCAGCAAATGAAGGAGTCTGGATGAAGGAGTTCATATCCGATCTAGGTGTCATACCTAGTGCATCGGGTCCAATGAAAATCTTTTGTGACAATACTGGTGCAATTGCCTTGGCAAAGGAATCCAGATTTCACAAGAGAACCAAGCACATCAAGAGACGCTTCAACTCCATCCGGGATCTAGTCCAGGTGGGAGACATAGAAATTTGCAAGATACATACGGATCTGAATGTTGCAGACCCGTTGACTAAGCCTCTTCCACGAGCAAAACATGATCAGCACCAAGGCTCCATGGGTGTTAGAATCATTACTGTGTAATCTAGATTATTGACTCTAGTGCAAGTGGGAGACTGAAGGAAATATGCCCTAGAGGCAATAATAAAGTTATTATTTATTTCCTTATATCATGATAAATGTTTATTATTCATGCTAGAATTGTATTAACCGGAAACATAATACTTGTGTGAATACATAGACAAACAGAGTGTCACTAGTATGCCTCTACTTGACTAGCTCGTTGATCAAAGATGGTTATGTTTCCTAGCCATTGACATGAGTTGTCATTTGATTAACGGGATCACATCATTAGGAGAATGATGTGATTGACTTGACCCATTCCGTTAGCTTAGCACACGATCGTTTAGTATTCTGCTATTGCTTTCTTCATGACTTATACATGTTCCTATGACTATGAGATTATGCAACTCCCGTTTACCGGAGGAACACTTTGTGTGCTACCAGACGTCACAATGTAACTTGGTGATTATAAAGGTGCTCTACAGGTGTCTCCGAAGGTACTTGTTGGGTTGGCGTATTTTGAGATTAGGATTTGTCACTCCGATTGTCGGAGAGGTATCTCTGGGCCCACTCGGTAATGCACATCACTATAAGCCTTGCAAGCATTGTAACTAATGAGTTAGTTGCGGGATGATGTATTACGGAACGAGTAAAGAGACTTGCCGGTAACGAGACTGAACTAGGTATTGAGATACGGACGATCGAATCTCGGGCAAGTAACATACCGATGACAAAGGGAACAACATATGTTGTTATGCGGTTTGACCGATAAAGATCTTCGTAGAATATGTGGGAGCCAATATGAGCATCCAGGTTCCGCTATTGGTTATTGACTGGAGACGTGTCTCAGTCATGTCTACATAGTTCTCGAACCCGTAAGGTCCGCACGCTTAAAGTTTGATGACGGTTATATTATGAGTTTATGTGTTTTGATGTACCGAAGATAGTTCGGAGTCCCGGATGTGATCACGGACATGACGAGGAGTCTCGAAATGGGCGAGACATAAAGATTGATATATTGGAAGCCTATATTTGGATATCGGAAGTGTTCCGGGTGAAATCGGGATTTTACCGGAGTACTGGGGGTTACCGGAACCCTCCCGGGGGTTTAATGGGCCTACATGGGCCTTAGTGGAGAAGAGGAGGGGCGGCCAGGGCAGGCCGCGCGCCCCCTCCCCCTCTAGTCCGAATTGGACAAAGAGGGGGGCGGCACCCCCCTTTCCTTCCTCTCTCCCTCCTCCTTCCCCCTTCTCCTACTCCAACTAGGAAAGGAGGGAGTCCTACTCCCGGTGCGCCTCCTCCTGGCCGGCCGCCTCTCCCTCCCTTGCTCCTTTATATACGGGGGCAGGGGGCACCCCAGAGACACAACAATTGATCTCTTGATCTCTTAGCCGTGTGCGGTGCCCCCCTCCACCATAATCCACCTCGATAATATCATAGCGGTGCTTAGGCGAAGCCCTGCGTCGGTAGAACATCATCATCGTCACCACACCATCGTGCTGACGGAACTCTCCCTCAAAGCTCGGCTGGATCGGAGTTCGAGGGACGTCATCAAGCTGAACGTGTGCTGAACTCGGAGGTGCCATGCGTTCGGTACTTGATCAGTCGGATCGTGAAGACGTACGACTACATCAACCGCGTTGTGCTAACGCTTCCGCTTTCGGTCTACGAGGGTATGTGGACAACACTCTCCCCTCTCTTTGCTATGCATCACCGTGATCTTGCGTGTGCGTAGGATTTTTTTGAAATTACTACGTTCCCCAACAGCATCAACACTCTCCGGCTTATCCGACAACTTCGGTGGAGGCAGGCGTAACCTCTGAAACCTTGGGTGTGCCATGTTTAGTGCCGCCTCTACATAACGAGCATTTACCCAAGGATTTCAAGGGTTCCCGTAAGGTGCCTAACTACACGGCAGATCAACCCCCTGAAGCTTGGGTTGAAAGTTATGAGATGGCAATGGAGCTACTGGATGTTGGCGATGCTGCATGTGCTAAGTATTTCACTATGATGTTGGATGGGAAGGCCCGTACTTGGTTGAAAGGGCTGCCTGCCAACTCCATTGGATCATGGGCCGAGTTAAAAGCCCAGTTTATCCAGAATTTTAAAGATACATGCAAGCAGCCCATGTCAATTGTGGATTTAGACTCCTGTGTCTGGGAAGAGGGCGAGTCAACAACCCATTGGGTGCGCCGGGTCTCAACCATCTTGCACTCATCGGATCGCATCAATGCCGGTTCAGCAGTCTTGATGTTAGAGAAGAATTGTCGTTTCATGCCCCTTAAGCAGAAATTAGGACGGCTCAAACGCCACTGCAGTGACATGGTGGAGCTAATGGCGGCTCTAGTCAAGTATGCTGACTCTGATAATACCAAGGACCCCGAGTCTGATGATGAAAAGCCGGGTAAGGGAAAGAAGAGTAGCAACACCAAGGGGCAACAACATAACCCGGCGAGCCAGGGGGGCAATGGTAAGCGCAAAGCTGATAGTAATTTGGATTTTGTGGCTAACACCAATACGCAGAATAATGGTCAGCATCGTAAGGGAAAGCCACCTCCTCGGTTTGGAGGGCCAAATTTCAATCTTGAGGAGCTGATGAATCAGCCCTGCCCGAAGCATGGTACACGGAAAAGGCCAGCCGCTCACCTCTGGAAGGATTGCTTCATTATGAAGGAGTACAGAAAGTCAAATTTTTCCAGGACAATCATGGGCCGAACGGCGGCTCAGGTTCCGGCTCTCATGGTCCGGGTTATGGTGGTGGCGGTTCAAATTCCGGTTTTCAGGGCCAAGGCAATCAGGGTGGTTATAATCAACAGTCTGGTCAGGGGAATCAACAACAGTAGTCTGGTTATCAAAGTAATCCGAAGGAGTTGAGTAGTGGGCAGTACCACGTTTTCACCACGAGTCTGTGTAAGCAGGATCAAAAGCTCCATGTTACTTGTGATGGACTGAACACCCTATTCTTTGGAGCCGTGAAGATCACCCGCCCCGTGTTGACAACCCGGGTCACTTGGCTTTGGTGGTGGCACCTCAAGTTGGAGGGTACAAATTCACTAAGGCACTCAAGGATGGAGGCAGTAGCATCAATATCCTTTGTTATGATACTTTCCATCGCATGGGATTAACTGATAAAAATCTTAAGCCGTCCAACACTGTATTTCACGGTGTGGTGCCTGGTAAGTCGACATTTCCAGTAGGCAAAATATCTTTGGAGGTTGCCTTTGGAGATGAGTATGATTCCAGATCTGAGACGTTGACCTTCGAAGTGGTTAAAATCAAGAGCCCTTATCACACTCTGTTTGGGCGGTCGGCTTACGCTAAATTCATGGCGAGGCCTTGTTATGTTTATTTGCAGCTTAAGATGCCGGGTCACAAGGGCACTATCACAGTACATGGAAGTCGCAAGATAGCCTTGGAGTGTGAAGAAGGCGATGCTGCTTATGCTGAGTCTATTTGTGCAACAGAGGAACTGAAATTTTACAAGGATAATGTTGACCCGGCGGATATGACGTCTTTGAAGAAGCCAACCACAGAGCACGACCCCTTGTTGAAGTTTAAGTTGGCGGATGACACTAAGCTAGTTGACTTCGTTCCTGGCGATTCATCCAAGCAGTTCAGCATCAGTGCGAATCTGGATCCGAAGTAGGAAAGTGTGCTCATCGAGTTCATCCGTGAGAACCGGGACATCTTTGCATGGAAGCCTTCAGACATGTCAGGTGTACCAAGGGAACTCGCTGAGCACACTCTCAATATTGATCCAAAGTTTAAACCGGTCAAGCAATTCCTTCGCCGTTTCAATGAAGAGAGGCGCAAGGCTATTGGTGAAGAAGTGGCCCGGCTCTTGGCGGCTGGGTTCATTGTTGAAGTTTTTCATCCTGAGTGGTTGGCTAACCCGGTGCTGGTGCTTAAGAAAAACGGCACTTGGTGCATGTGTGTGAATTACACAGACCTTAATAAGGCCTGTCCAGCTGATCCTTTTGTTCTCCCCCGTATTGATCAGATCATTGATGCTACGGCGGGTTGTGAACGTTTGAGTTTTTTGGATGCTTATTCTGGTTATCATCGGATCAAGATGGCAGTTAAGGACCAGGAGAAGACAGCTTTCATCACTCCTTTTGGAGCCTTCTGTTATGTATCTATGCCTTTTGGCCTTAAGAGTGCCCAGGCGACTTATCAGTGGTGTGTGCATAATTGCCTTCATAATCAAATCGGGCGTAATGTTCATGCTTATGTGGATGATATTGTGGTGAAGTCCAGGAAGAAGGAGACCCTGATAGATGATTTGAAGGATACCTTCGACAATCTCCGGGTTTACAAGATGATGCTTAACCCAGCCAAGTGTGTCTTTGGTGTGCCGGCAGGCAAGCTCTTGGGTTTTCTAGTTTCAGAACAGGGTATTGAAGTTAACCCGGAGAAAATAAAGGCTATCACCTCTCTGGCTAAACCGGCGTGTATCAATGATGTTCAGTGTTTGGCAGGTCGTATTGTGGCCTTAAGCCGGTTCATAAGCCGGCTCGGTGAGAAGGCTGTCCCTCTTTACCAGATGATGAAGAAGACATATCACTTTGTTTGGAGTGATGCTGCTAATCAGGCGTTTGAGGCCTTGAAGAAACAGTTGGCTGAGCCGCCGGTTCTTGCTGCTCCCATTGATAAAGAGCCTTTGTTGTTATATGTGGCTGCCAATAGCCGAGCTGTCAGTGTAGCCATTATGGTGGAAAGGAAGGAATCAGGCAAGGAGCATCCGGTTCAGCGGCCAGTTTACTACATTAGTAAGGTGCTTACTGAGTCCAAGCAGAGGTATCCACATTGGCAGAAGCTTGTATATGGGGTGTTCATGGCTAGCCGAAAGCTCAAGCAATATTTTTTGGGTCATCCCATCACTGTGGTTAGTTCTGCTCCTTTAGGGGATAGCATTCAAAACAGAGAAGCCACATGTCGGATAGCCAAGTGGGCCATTGAGCTCGGACCTCATGGTTTGAAGTATATGCCTCGCACAGCCATCAAGTCTCAAGCACTTGTGGATTTCATCAATGATTGGATGGAGCTGCAGATACCTGAGGAGAAGCCGGATAACACATATTGGACTATTCACTTTGATGGATCTAGGCAGTTGGAGGGCTCAGGGGCTGGAGTTGTTTTGACTTCCCCACGAGGTGATAAATTTTCTTACGTTCTCCGGTTGATGTTCCCTTGTACTAACAATGCAGCTGAGTATGAGGCCTTGCTCCATGGTCTCTCGAATGGCTAAGGAGATGAAGTTAAGTAGGGTGAGGTGTTTTGGCGACTCAGATCTGGTAGCTCAGCAAGTTTCTGGCACTTGGGATTCCAAGGATCCACTCATGGCGGCTTATCGCCGAGAGGTTGATGCTATCGCTGGTCACTTCAAAGGTTATCAAGTTGAACATGTTGATCGCAGGAAAAATGAGGCGGCTGATGCTTTGAGCCGGTTAGGGTCCCAGCATAAGCTGGTGCCACCTAACACTTTCCTGGATATTCTGCATAACCCTCCAGTCAAATTGCCTACAGAGGAAGATCTAGCTATTCCTGACCCGGAAGCACAATTGGTGGCGGCTCTTCATGTTATTCCTGATTGGACAGTACCATATTTGGCTTATATGACCCAGGGTGAGTTACCTAGGATGAAACTTTGGCCAGGCAAATAACCCGATGGTCTAAGTCAATGACTATTGTCAATCACTACTGCAGGATGCTGCTAACGCGACACTACGATCAGAGACCCTTCGATGAAACTGTGTGCGATGCAATAATCGCAAACGGTGGTATAAAAAAACCATCAAAAAAGGTGCAAAACGTTTGCGAAGACGGATGCATCAAACACGGTTCAGATTTTAGTTGCGTGTGCGATTCAGGGCATACGGTTCAGTTCAATTAACCTTTTCAATGAGGAGGAACAAAAGAAACGAGCAGCCATATGAAGGTGTGTGCGATGTACAGCATGCGGTTCACTCGGATGAACTGTTTGTGATTAGGCAACACAAAAGGAACGGTCAGCCAGATCAAGGTGTGTGCGATGTACATCATACAATTCACTCGGATGAACTGTTTGTGATTAGGCAACACAAAATAAACGGTCAGCCAGATCACGGTGTGTGCGATGTACGACATGCGGTTCACCCGGATGAACTGTTTGCGTTGAGACAAGAGAACAGAAACGGTTCAATATAACAAATACCATAAATATTGCAAGGTTCAAATTCAAAGATTACAACGCCCAAATTCAAACATTGCAAGCTGCGTCATTTTTGAAAAGGGATCAGCCACTGACAAGTCATGTATGGGTTTGACACAATAACTTCCAATTGCTTTGCCATATGCTCTTTCAATACGAAGTTTGGCATTTTTGGAGGCACTTCCATTCCGTAGTACCTGTCGCCTCTGATAATCATACCATTGATCTTTCCTAATTAAATGCGTGTTCAACCTCAGTACCCTCAGCACCTTTGCTCTGGCAAGAAAGAACCTGGCGAGTGTAATCTCCGGTGGGGTCCCTCGGTAGGAGTTCAAAGTAATATTTGAGAGATGCAGATCCAGGCATTCGATGTGATTCTCGTTATAAACATCTTCCACCGGGCCTAATATGCACTGCAAAAGAAGAGAACGTGTTAGTGCCTATATGCAGTTTTGAACACTGCTACATGCCCATTTGGTTTGCAGGATTTGTAAAATGCGCCAACGTGCCATCTTTGATCTGGCATGATTAACATGGGATTTGATTACAATCTAGAAACATGTAGCCTTCTTCACAAGAGGTTGGATTGGATGAAAAATTCCCTAAGAAAACTAGTACAGATGAATCCAAAGGAGAAATGCTTATGGACGATTGTAACCATATGAATGAAGCAACCAATATGGGGTGGGGGTGTATGTCCTAAAATCCTCCAAAATTCCTTCAGAAATCGTAGTACATTTTCATTGTAAACTTGGGAAAAGGTGCAAAAAATTGAACTCCCTTATGGTTAACATTTAACAGGAAAGGAACATCACCTCAATATACAGCTTCTTCAGGCACGGAAAGCATCTCAGGCAACTGAAAACTTGGTCCAGGTTGGGGACGACAGATTCTAGTGCCAAGACCTTCACTGTGCCCAGAGTCTGGGTGAAGCTTCGCTGGATGACAGAAAAACATACATCTTCAAAACTAGAAATAACATTGATATCAAGAAGGAGAGGTATATAAGGAGACTGTTGTACCTGAAAGTTGTAGTATTTGACAGACGAGTAGCCCACCACTTTCAATTTCGGCGCAGAAATGACATTGATTCTTGTTGGACCTTGTTGATCAACTACAAGTAATCTGTCAAGTGAAGGTGTGTCCTGGATGACCATATTGTGGTCCACCTTTTGTGATCTCTCGTTGTAGCACCAGCAACACACATAAATAGTGCGGAGAGTCCTGGAGGTGATGTGCAAGGTACTCGACCAATTCATCGCCTGAAGACGAAGGGACTCGAGTGCAGTACAGCCGCAGAGCAGGCGCTCCATGTCATCCTTTGGGATGCGGACGGCGACGAGCTCGAGGTGCTTCAGTCGTGGTAGAAAAAGAGCGGGCGCGTCATTAAGGGGGGGATGCCAGTTCATGAACTTGGCGAGGCGCAGCGTGGGCGCGAAGCAGAGCACGGACGTTGGCATCAAGCTCATATGCCCATCATTATAACTTAGCTTCTCGAGCTGATCTATGGCGCGGGACCGAAACCACTCATCAAGCTTGGCTCGCTCCTTGCCATTGGAATGAAACTTGCCCGCGACAAGGCCTTTGATTGGGCCATGGTGACTGCCGAGGATCTGGGAGAACGCATCCAAGCTTTGGCGATAGCCATGGCAGAGCTTGTGGGTGTGGAGGAGGTTGACAGGGGTGCGGAGCCATAGGGTGCGCCACCACCGGGAAACGGCGGCTGTCCTCGCCCGATTTTGGATTGGGAGGAGGGATATGATGACTATCAACATATCATCGGGGAGGTTGTTGATGAAGTCTAGGCCTGCTGGAGTCGCTTGTGGTTCTTTCTTGACCCGCCTCCGCTTGTTGGCAGCCTCGTTCTCCACCTCGTCGGCGGGGACGGAAACCTCTATCTCCATATTCACGCCGTGCTCCGGTGCTTCAGCAGCCCCGGTGTCGCCACTCCCTCCGAGGGGCGCTTCAGCGGCATCCTCGTACACTGACTGCTTTGAGGACTCAGAGCGGCGTTGAGGATGCGGGTGGAGAGAGAGGAATTGTGTGTCTGGCGAGGATGGGGGGGGGTGCGGCCGCTCGGTGGCGCCATTAATATAGACCAGTGGGAGCGAGGCGGGCGGCGGTCCAAGGCTCTCTCGCTTCCCGGTGAGAACGACTGCTTAATCTCTAGTATGAATGAAATCTATGCTTAATTACTGAATTTTAGTTGCAAAAAATAAATAGTGATATTGATTTTTAGCTGCATATTTTGAAAAATCACAGTGTATCTTGGCTTAGCGCCGAAGTCTGGCTTTAATTTGCATACCGTAATCTGAACCGTTTGCGTTGAAGAGATGCACAGATCCTGCGTTGAACAGCTTGTACGCTTCCCGGTGAGCCTGCGCACCGGACTACGCTCGCACGCCTCCCGTTCAGTAAAGCAGCTGTCCACACGACACCTCCTATAGCCATTAAAACCAAGACACGTGGCGTCACGTGAATGGTTAACCGAACGCACACAGTTTGAATTATACAAACGTTTGAGATATTAAAGTGGCAGCTATTTTTTTCAAAATGCCTTTGTTGGCTGTCATTATTCGAGTGCGCCTTCTCTCGAAATGGACACAAAAAATACCACAGCATGTCGGGTGCCCTTCCATGACAGCATGCCAAGTTTCATGAATTTCAGACGAGTGTCAGATTTACTAGAATTTAAAAACAAAGTATCTCAACGTTTTGCCGGCAATCAACGGTGCCCTGGTGTTTGAAATTCATTCCCATTTCTTGCATGGGACCTAAGCATGCACCCAAGGACACAGATTTTATTTTTCAACCAATTTATATGCACTGGAGCATGCGCATGTAGTTCAAATTTGAATTATGCACATAAATGCATTGAAAACTCACATAATGCATAAAAATGTCCAAACGAACCCCGAAAAATCACAAAAATTCACACAACACTCCTGTTGTTCTATGTTGACACGAGAGAAAAAAATTGAAAGCAATAAGAGGCAATGGATATCGTTTCGTCCCCAAAGGTGGGGCGTTCCCTACCGAAAACCATCATGCTTGTTGTGAGAAGCTCCGGTTTGTGAGAAGCATATACCCAAACCTGCCCCAAATGGGACAAAATTTTTACCATGGCATGTTGATGCCGCTCCATGATAGCATGCCAAGTTTCATGATTTTCAGACAAGTTTTGGATTTACTAGAATTTAAAAACCAGGCATCTCAATGTTTTGCCGGCTATCAACGGTGCCATGGTGTTTGAAATTCATTCCCATTTCTTGCATGGGACCTAAGCATGCACCCAAGGACAAAGATTTGATTTTTCAAAGAATTATATGCACTGGAGCATGTGCATGTAGTTCAAATTTGAATTGTGCACATAAATGCATTGAAAACTCACTTAATGCATAAAAATGTCCAAATGAACCCTGAATAATTCCAATTCTTTTATGATCACTGCAGATAAAAGGTCTAGCAATTCAAACACCGCCCATGGCCGCTGTGACCCCATTATGTAATTCAAATCAAGACGAAAAATCAAGTAGATCCCACACAGTTTATTATAACCAACCGTGTGAGATGCAGCACAAAATATCTTTGGACCGTGTATGAATAAGGGACCGTGTCTGATGACACTTTGCGCGCCAGTTTTTTGGCTGAAGCAATTCCAAATTTTTGGCTTCCGCGGAAATATCTACCTCCCCGCCCCCTCCCCCTTACCAAAAGCCACATTTCCCCTCTTTCCGCCTTCCTTTCCACGTTGAAACCTTCACTCCTTGCTTGCAGCGCCGCCGCCTCCTTGTCGGCGACCCTCCTTCACGCTGCTTGGCCTCGCCTATCTAGGCAGGTAATCCACACCGACCCCCATCCTCCTCCTCCTTCCACATCCCACATGCCCCGACCGCCGGCGCGAGCGCGACACCTTCCACCCAAATCACCGACCCCTCCACCAAATAAGCGCCGGCCTAAGCCATGGTGCACGCAGTATAGCCAGGACCTCAAGGAGCATTTGGAAGCGGAAAAGCAAATCACGGCCGCACGCGCGGATGAGGTCGCGATGGCTGCCATTCGTGCCAACCCCCAGATCTTGGAGGAGCACCTTGCCGTCGAGGCCACCGTTGATGCCTCGCGCGCCGATGCCACGGCACCGTCTTCTCGAGGCCACCGTCGGTGCCTTCGACGAAGACTACAAGGTGTTTTCTCAGCGTGCACGTGCTTACCTCATCTCGAGAGCCAGCAGGTTGGTGCCCGGAGTGGCTCAGGCAACTCACCACTACAATGAGGGCACCCACGATGCGGAGGCCTCGCCCTCTTCCATGTCCAAGGAGCCAATCGTCATCGATATCTCCAACAATGAGGAGTAGCTTGTCTTATTAGCTCACTGTAAGGACTCATGTTCAGTTTGCTAGCTACTGCCTTTCCTTAACAAATTCTAGTGAATTGTGCTATCTACTTTTACCATGCAATCTTCTGCTATAGTGTATATCTTCTATATCTCATGCAATGTAGTGTTCATTTAACTACTTGGTTCAATTCTGCAAATGTGATGTTCAATTCTTCGGGGTGCAATATTTCCAAGTTGTTAAGCATGCTTGGTTTGGTTAACTGTTTGATCTTCTATTAGGATTATGTTATATTGTTCAATTGGTGTTTAGTTAACTGCTTGGTTTATTTGTTGTGGCTTGGTTCACTTGTTGTGGTGTTTAGTTAACTGCTTGGTTCAATTCTGCAATGCGATGTTCTATTGTTGCGGCTGCATTCTGTTATTGTATACCATGTGAGGAATAAATTGAATTTGGTTGTACTAAATACATGAGAAACAAATACAATTGCTATATTTCCAAGTTGTTAAGCATGCTTGGTTTGGTTAATTGTCTGATCTTCTATTAGGAGTATGTTATATTGTGCAATGTGGTGCTCAGTTAATGTTTGGTCCCTTTGTTGTGGTGTTTAGTTAACTGCTTGGTTCAATTTTGCAATGTGATGTTCAATTGCTGTGGCTGCATTCTGTTATTGTATACCATGTGAGGAATAAATCAAATTTGGCTGCAGTTAATACATGAGAAACATATACAAGTGCTATATTTCCTAGTTCTTAATCATGCTTGGTTTGGATAAATGGGTTTTCCATGTGGCTTGAATTAATCTGATGAATCTGATGAATCTGCAATGTGCTTATTTATCATCAACATATTTTACTGATAGCATACGAACCCTTACTTAACTTGATGACTAAGTACCTTATATGTGTTGCAGGGAAACAATGGGAAGCACTGAGGTTTACAAGATGGTACTGATATGTCTCCATCGTATCTACTTTTCCAAACACTTTTGCCCTTGTTTTGGACTCTAATTTGCATGATTTGAATGGAACTAACCCAGACTGACGCTGTTTTCAGCAGAATTGCCAGTTATTTTTGTGCAGAAATAAAAGTTCTCGGAATGACCTGAAATTTCACGGAGAATATTTTTGGAATTAATAAAAAAATACTGGCGAAAGAATCAAGGCCAGGGGGCCCACACCCTGTCCACGAGGGTGGGGGCACGCCTACCCCCTGGGCGCGCCCCCTGCCTCGTGGGCCCCCTGGTGCTCCACCGACCTCAACTCCAACTCCATATATTCACGTTCAGGGAGAAAAAAAAATCAGAGAGAAGGATTCATCGTGTTTTACGATACGGAGCCGCCGCCAAGCCCTAATCTCTCTCGGGAGGGCTGATCTGGAGTCCGTTCGGGGCTCCGGAGAGGGGAATCCATCGCCGTCGTCATCATCAACCTTCCTCCATCACCAATTTCATGATGCTCACCGCCGTGCGTGAGTAATTCCATCGTAGGCTTGCTGGACGGTGTGGGTTGGATGAGATTTATCATGTAATCGAGTTAGTTTTGTTAGGGTTTGATCCCTAGTATCCATTATATTTTGAGATTGATGTTGTTATGACTTTGCTATGCTTAATGCTTGTCACTAGGGCCCGAGTGCCATGATTTCAGATCTGAACCTATTATGTTTCCATGAATATATGTGAGTTCTTGATCCTATCTTGCAAGTCTATAGTCACCTATTATGTGTTATGATCCGTTAACCCCGAGTGACAATAATCGGGATACTTACCGGTGATGACCGTAGTTTGAGGAGTTCATGTATTCATTAAGTGTTAATGCTTTGGTCCGGTACTCTATTAAAAGGAGGCCTTAATATCCCTTAGTTTCCAATAGGACCCCGCTGCCATGGGAGGGTAGGACAAAAGATGTCATGCAAGTTCTTTTCTATAAGCACATATGACTATATTCGGAATACATGCCTACATTACATTGATGAAATGGAGCTAGTTCTGTGTCACCCTATGTTATAAGTGTTGCATGAATAATCGCATCCGACATAATTATCCATCACTGATCCAATGCCTACGAGCTTTTCACATATTGATCTTTGCTTAGTTACTTTTTCGTTGCCACTGTTACAATTACTACAAAACTGCTACTGTTACTTTTGCCACCGTTACCGTTACTTCCATACTACTTTGCTGCAGATATTAAGTTATCCAAGTGTGGTTGAATTGACAACTCAACTGCTAATACTTGAGAATATTCTTTGGCTCCCCTTGTGTCGAATCAATAAATTTGGGTTGAATACTCTACCCTCGAAAACTGTTGCGATCCCCTATACTTGTGGGTTATCAGGTACTAACTCTTATACCTTGCCTTTTTGTATTCCTTTGCCCCATTTCCAATATAGAGAAGATATTTATGCACATCCTTGTTTTCAGGCTTCATTGATGATTACCTCTCAAACCACCTCTGTGGTCAGGAGGCGAGGAAAGTTTTCATACAACACCCACGGTTCAATATTGAAGTGTTCCTGAAGAGGTCGAAGGATGGACGGTCAATCATCCACAGGCACTGGCCTAAAGTTGCAAAGACCTTCAACATGAATGAAGGCTCAATATTCGCCTTCCGCTTTAGCAGTTTTCCAGATGAGATGCATCTCTCTATGTACCGTCTATGATGCTAATTTCGAAAGGTTCTAGATGTTGCATGTGAAACTTGCTGCTGGTGTAGTTGTGTAATGGGGTAGCTGAGTGCTGAAGCTATATCATGTTGTACTCTGATGTATTTCAATTATGAAATCCTGCTTCCTTAATATGGAAATGGAATATATTATGTGCTTAATATGAATGTCAATTAGATTAGTAAATGGATTATTAATAATAGGGTAATTAGCCCGCTAATTGGCCAATTAGCTTGCTAATTGGCCAATTAGCTTGCTAATTGGGTTTTCCTATTGCAAATAGTTAATGAGAAACCATCGTGGGCGATGACCTCAGGCAACACACACAGTTTCTAGGAATAAACGGTGTTGGATCAATGAACAATCACACACGAAATTCTCTTCAAAACTGTTTGCGTTACGCCACCTTGCGCAAATGTTTTCCTTGTAGTGACTGTGTGGGATGTATATACGAATGGAAACGTTTATTGGTGACTGACTGTGTGGGATGTACTTACGACCGGAATTGATTTCGCCTGTATAATTGTATTTTTTAGCACTAATGTACGTATTTCTGTATTTGAGTGCTCGCCGGTCGCACACGACCTCATTTTGCCGAGTGTGTGTGCCAGGAGGGCATATCCCCAACGGTTTCTGGGTCGTGTGGGAAGGACCCCCCTATCGCCCACACTCACTTGGCGACGGTTCCGAATGCCGTCGCGGAAAGGGGTTAAAAACCGTTTGTTTAGGACCGACGCGTACCAATGAATCATTGAGATGTATAAAATTGCTTAACTTATGCTTTTCAAGTTTTTTATGAAGCCGAGTTTAATGTGAGTGTTCCACATGAACGCTGGACTAGCGTGTGAACGTTTGGAATTTACATTGTGGCCTCAGTTAACTGCATGAACCACTGTAACAAGATACGTAGTTGCTTATATGTCAGACAACAAATTATTGATTGTTAGCTGGTCGATAGCCTAGTGTTGAAGCGAGCTGAACCAATGTGCCGTGTTTTGCACAACTGCTTACAAGTGGGGTAGCACCAACAGTGTTTACAAGTACTTATGTATACGTCGGCGCACATTTCTCGAACGAGTACTCTATTTCATCAAACACACACTGCTCGTATGATAAACCGTGACAACTTATGTCTTACCATGCCATATTCATGAAACAACTAGTGAGGACGCATCTGTTTCGGCAACAATTACGATGGTTCTCACATGATTCACGGGCACACAAAAGTAGCAGCAGTTCCCATAGACGGATTCAAACAGAGTACTAGCCCCATAGGGCTCGATAATAGGCAAGGTTCGGGATAAGTATACACAATCCAAACTAGTATTAAACACTAGCTGGGGCAACTATTTCATGCCTCGATCTAATTTGGGCTGGACACAAGACGGACCTTGCCATGACCATTGAGGACGTCCGGCAGCAGCTCAATCCTGTGAACCTTCATGAAGATAACCTTGTGGCCTTGCCACTCATAAACTTATTTGTGGAGGCATGCCACGTCATCTTCCTGCGTAAGCTTGACAAGAACAGTATGCCTCACAAGAAGGAGTAGCTTTGAACTTCTTGTGCTTCAGTACACCCTGGACAACACGCCTGACAATAGTGAGGCTGGAATACAACTCGACATCGGTATAAGCGCAAATGGCTTCCAGGATCCAACAGCCTAAGAACTCTGTTTTTCCAGTGCGTATATTCAGGTCATCGGCCTCATAGCGAGTGGCATGTACAACCACACAATCCTTGTTTGCATCAGGGCTATAATTGAAACAGAAACAAATTCTGAATTACTTTCCAGTATAAGAAACACAAGTTATTTAAACCACTATGTATAGCATGGCACCGAAGCTAATAAATTTTTGCATTATTCATCACCACATACTTAGATGAAAAACCACAATCGAGATCGGCAAAGAAGAAAATCACCTTGGGCAGCTCAGCGGGGGGGGGGGGACACATCCTCGAAGGGGGAAAACTGTTCCTGCAGTGCCACGGGGCTGTAACCTCAAACGGGGCATTGACCATCTCAGTAGTGGCCGTGAGCGTATCTGGGGTCGGCTCGGTGGCTGCCTCCATCTTCTTGGAGCTCTCTGTCTCGTGGGGACCAGCCTCCTGCATCTGCTCCAATATCGGCAGATCTTTGCCTGGTTCTCCTTGGTCCATCATGAAACTGACGAATACTAGGAGACCACTGAAAGGAAAACGCAATCGCAATGACAATGAAACAAAAAAGAGAGTGAGGATCGGTTACTTCTTTGCAAAAGTTCTTTTTTTTCTCTGAACGAAAATATACCAATATCACGGATCCGCTTACCTTCCCTTCGTTGGGAGAGAAGAACAGTGGCAGATGCGAGTGTTGGCTTTCTTGAAGACGGTGAGGGAGAAGGGGATTCAGCGAAGAGTGAAATGATGGTTGCTTCGTCCATCAAACTTAGACTGCGGGGAGGTGGGGTTTTGTGATACGACGGCTCGTTACTGCCGCGCTACGACCGGGGTGACTCTCCACCTGCATATTGCCTTCTAATTTGGTGGATGGCCTTTGGGCCCGTGCGTGGCTTGGCCCGCATGTCGGTGAACAAAAGTAGAACGACATTCAGTAGAGGGAGGCGTTTCGATGACCTAGGAGGAGCCAGAAGCGGTAGTGTATCCACTGTACTAGTAGTAATTGTTTTTCTAGTAGCTGTAGAGTGTCTCCACCGTACTAGTAGTAATTGTTTCTCTGGGCCCAAGACAAAACAGCCCATCCACCCTAGTAAATAATAAAATCAATTCAAAAGCCCATATATTTACTTAATGAGAGGCGCTGCCCACACCCAGCACACCGCCCCCCAAAAAACATGGGTGTTCTTCTTCCTCCTCACTCCCACCCACCTCACGTCAGCTCGCTCCACTTGTACCCCCAAATTCCTCAGCTCACTCCTACGGAAAACCCCAGCTCCCCTTCTTCCTCACTACTACAGAAAAACCCCAGCTCCCCTTCTTCTTCACCCGCACTACAACTAGGCTCGTCATTCATTACTCTGCTCAAATCCGTGAGCGCGACACGACTCCCTCGAGGGAAATGGAGTCGGCTAACCCCAGCGCCAAGAAGATGAGGCTCCCGCCAGCAGCGACGCCTGTTGTAGATCCCACACCCGGCAGCGCGGGGAGAAGCGGCGACCCCGCCCCCACCGGATCCCAGGAACCCGTAGAATCTTGGGTGGACTGCATCATCTCGCTTCTCCCCACCAAGGATTGCTACGGCACCCAAGTCCTCTCAATTCGGTGGCGCCCTCTATGGCGCGCCGTGCCCCTTAATCTCGACTGTCGTCAGCTATCTCTCTTCAGTGATTTTGAAATCCCCAGAGCCATCATCTCCTCCCACCAGGGTTCCATTCAAAGCCTCTACATCCCGTCATGCTACCTGAGCAAGCGTACCATGCCCTGCATGGTGGACGCCTGGCTGAAATCCCTTGAATACACAAAACTACAACTGCTTGAGTTCTACTATTCCCCTGGAAATCACCTACCAGATACCGAACGCCATCTACCCGTGCCCTCAGCACCGATGTCCATCTCGCGGTTATCATCCTCTCTCCACACCACCACCTTTGCGCTATGCAACCTACCAGACAATCTGGTACTAAACCTTCGACTCCCATTTCTCAAGAAACTTTCACTTGTGTGGGTTCGTATATCGGAGGCCTCATTACACAGCATCATCCACTCCAGTTGCCTGCTACCTCTTGAGCACTGCGTTGGTTTTCCCTTGAAGAGGAAAGGGTGATGCAGTAAAGTAGCGTAAGTATTTCCCTCAGTTTTTGAGAACCAAGGTATCAATCCAGTAGGAGACCACGCTCGAGTCCCACGCACCTACACAAACAAATAAGAACCTCGCAACCAACGCGATAAAGGGGTTGTCAATCCCTTCACGGTCACTTACGAGAGTGAGATCTGGTAGAGATGATAAGATAATATTTTTGGTATTTTTATGGTAAAGAGTAAAAGTAAAGAAAGCAAAATAAACGACACCAGAAATAGCTAGTTGTTGTGAGATTAATATGATGGAAAATAGACCCGGGGGCCATAGGTTTCACTAGTGGCTTTTCTCAAGATAGCATAAGTATTATGGTGGGTAAACGAATTACTGTCGAGCAATTGATAGAATTGAGCATAGTTATGAGAATATCTACGTATGATCATGTATATAGGCATCACGTCCGTGACAAGTAGACCGACTCCTGCCTGCATCTACTACTATTACTCCACACATCGACCGCTATCCAGCATGCATCTAGAGTATTAAGTTCATAAGAACAGAGTAACGCTTTAAGCAAGATGACATGATGTAGAGGGATAAACTCATGTAATATGATGTAAACCCCATCTTTTTATCCTCGATGGCAACAATACAATACGTGTCGTTTCCCCTACTGTCACTTGGATCGAGCACCGCAAGATTGAAACCAAAGCTAAGCACTTCTCCCATTGCAAGAAAGATCAATCTAGTAGGCCAAACAAAACTAATAATTCAAAGAGACTTGCAAAGATAACCAATCATACACAAAAGAATTCAGAGGAGATTCAAATATTGTTCATAGATAATCTTGATCATAAACCTACAATTCATCGGATCTCGACAAACACACAGCAAAAAGAAGAGTTACATCAAATAGATCTCCAAGAGAATCGAGGAGAACTTTGTATTGAGATCCAAAGAGAGAGAAGAAGCCATCTAGCTAATAACTATGGACCCGAAGGTCTGAGGTAAACTACTCACACATCATCGGAGAGGCTATGGTGTTGATCTAGAAGCACTCCGTGATCGATGCCCCCTCCGACGGAGCACCGGAAAAGACCCCAAGATGGGAACTTACGGGTACAGAAGGTTGCGGCGGTGGAAATAGGGTTTTGGCTCCTCTGCTGATGGTTTGGGGGTACGTAGGTATATATGGAGGAAGAAGTAGGTCGGTGGAGGTACGAGGGGCCCACGAGGGTGGAGGGCGCGCCCAGGGGGGTAGGCGCGCCCCTGCCTCGTGGCCTCCTCGTTGATTGCTTGACGTCCACTCCAAGTCCTCTGGATCACGTTTGTTCCGATAATCACGTTCCCGAAGGTTTCATTCCGTTTGGACTCCGTTTGATATTCCTTTCCTTCGAAACACTGAAATAGGCAAAAAAAACAGCAATTTGGGCTGGGCCTCCGGTTAATAGGTTAGTCCCAAAAATAATATAAAAGTGTATAATAAAGCCCATTAAACATCCAAAACAGAATATAATATAGCATGGAACAATAAAAAATTATAGATACATTGGAGACGTATCAAGTATACCCAAGCTTAATTCCTGCTCGTCCTCGAGTAGGTAAATGATAAAGACAGAATTTTTGATGTCGAATGCTACTTAGCATAATTTTCAATGTAATTCACTTATTTGTGGTATGAATATTCAGATCCGAAAGATTCAAGATAAAAGTTTAATATTGACATAAAAGTAATAATACTTCAAGCATACTAACTAAGCAATTATGTCTTCTCAAAATAACATGGCCAAAGAAAGTTCATCCCTACAAAATCATATAGTTTGGTCATGCTCCATTTTCGTCACACAAGAATGCTCTCATCATGCACAACCCCGATGACAAGCCAAGCAATTGTTTCATACTTCAGTAATCTCAAACTTTTTTCAACTTTCACGCAATATATGAGCGTGAGCCATGGATATAGCACTATGGGTGGAATAGAATATGATGATGGGGGTTATGTGGGGAAGACAAAAAAAGAAAAAGTCTCACATTGACGCGGCTAATCAACGAGCTAGGGAGATGCCCATCGATTGATGTCAATGCAAGGAGTAGGGATTGCCATGCAACGGATGCACTAGAGCTATAAATGTATGAAAGCTCTACAAAAGAAACTAAGTGTGTGTGCATCCATCTTGCTTGCTCACGAAGACCTAGGGCATTTGAGGAAGCCCATTGTTGGAATATACAAGCCAAGTTCTATAATAAAAAATTCCCACTAGTATATGAAAGTGACAAAACAAGAGACTCTCTATCATAAAATCATGGTGCTACTTTGAAGCACAAGTGTGGAAAAGAGGATAGTAGCATTGTCCCTTTTTTAATTTTTTTCTTTTTTTAGGCCTTTCCTTTTTTTATTTGGCCTTTCTCTTTTTTTGGGACAATGCTCTATTAATGATGATCATCACACTTCTATTTATTTACAACTCGATACTAGAACAAAGTATGACTCTATATGAATGCCTCCGGCGGTGTACCGGGATGGGCAATGAATCAAGAGTGACATGTATGAATAATATGCATGGTGGCTTATGCTCAAGTAATAATCTATTCACAAGGCAAAGTATGAATCAGAAACTTTATTGAGAACTAACAAACTATAATCTCAGTCATTGAAGCAATTGCAATTTATCATAACATCAGAAAGAGTCTATGTCAGAGCTTTTTAGCAAGTCCACATACTGTGACGCCCGGATAATTAGGCTACAGTAATCCCACATTAATGATGCCACGTCACCATGGTTACTGTTGTTAATCTTGCGTTAGTTCAAAATCAATCCAAATTCAAATTTGAATTAAAGGCAAAGAACAAAAGTTTTCAAATGTTAAAACCAAAATGTTCGGGTTGTGACAAATATTGCATAGGTAATTACAGTGAAGAACCCATAATTAAGTAAAATATTTAAATGCACTATACTAGGTAAAACAACGGCAAAACAATTATTTAAATGCTTTTAAATACTAAACAAATATTAAACTAGTTCATTGGATAACCAAGTTTGTTGAGGAAGTGGCCTATGTTAAAATGCTAATTTAGGAGCGGGCGTCATATTTTTGTATAAGGATTTGCTAACTAAAATAAATAAAACAGAAAGAAAAATAAACAAAAGATAAAACAAAATAAAACCCCCTCTCTCCCATGGGCCCCGGCCCGACTGGCCACACGCCAGGCCGGCCCAATCGGTCCCTCCCTCACTCCCTTAACCCTTCACTCCCCACCGAAACCCTACCGTGCCCCACTCCCCGCCACGATCCCCTTCTCCTCCCCATCTGGATCGGGCAACTGACCCAAGCCCATCGCCCCACATCGCCAGCGCCCCTACCCCGTCGCCGGACTCCCCCACTGCCGCGACGCCCACGTCGTCCCCCTCCCCAGCGGCCATCGTCGCACCTTCGTCGGATCTCCACCAACACCATCACCGGACCTCACCGTCGCCCGAAGCCGCCCTCTACGCCGCCGGACCTCGTCGCCCCGCCGCACGTCGTCCCCGTCCTCCCCCTCGAGCTTGAGCCCACTTCCAATCCCCTGCAGCCGCCGGTGAGGCCCCCGGCCTCCACTCCCCTCCTCTCTGTCCAGTGTACCACACCACGCTGGTCGCCGTCGCCGCGGACGCCGCGCCATGCTCGTCGCACGCCGGACCGCGCCCACGGACACTCGCGCCTGCGTCGCTCGTCGTCGGCGGCCCCTCGGCTCCCTCCGCTTGCTGCTGCTGCAGACCACGCCGCTCGCCTCCCCTGTTGCGCCCGCTTCTGCTCGAGCGCCGGTCGCCGCTCCGGGTCACGCACCACAACCCTCCCTCGTTTTCGCCCGCGCGCGCCACTGCCTGCCGGCACGGCCACCGCGCGCCGTGGCCGCCGTCCCCACCCGGGGCTGCGCCCTCCCTCCTGGCGAAGTTCACTCCCCTGGTGGCCATGGGCGCACGCCCGCGCCTTGCGCCCGTTATCGCCCGCACGCCCGTAACCCGACGCCTGATAGGCCCCCTGTGCCTATGACAGATGGGGCCCATGCCCAAAAATTAAACAAAAAAAGATTAATTAAATAATAATTGTTAATTGATTAATTAATTAATTAGTAAGTTAATTAGTTAACTTAAATAACCTGCTTAATAACCTAATCAACCAGACTAGTTAATCAAGTGTTGTTTAGTAAAACATGTATCAATGACATGCGGGTCCCATGGGCCATTTTGACCAGTCAACAGTCCAGTCAAACGCTGACTGGACATTTGACCAGGGCCCCACCTGTCAGCCCCTTAGACACACTCTGGGTACACTTCCTGTGTACCCATAGTATCTAAATACAAATTTAATTTCGAATTAAATTAAATCCAGAAATTAGAAAATCATTTTAAATCTTTTAAAATTAATATAAAATAAACCATAGCTCGGATGGAAAAACTTTGTACGTGAAAGTTGCTCAGAACGACGAAACGGATCCGGATACGCAACCCGTTCGTCCACCACACATCCCTAGAATAGCAAACCTGCAACTTTTCCCCTCCGGTTCATCTGTCCGGAAACACGAAACACCGGGAATACTTTCCCGGATGTTCACCCCCTTCACTGGTATCGCCTACTACTGCGTTAGGTCACCCTAGCACCGCGTATTGCCATGTTATGCTTTGTGTTGCTTTGATTGCTTTATTATTTATCGTGTCCCCCCCGTTACATCTTTTCGGTAGACCCCGAGCCGACGACCCCCAGTTCGACTACGGTGTTGACGACCACTCCTTCTTGCCAGAGCAACCAGGCAAGCCCCCCCAATCACCAGATATCGCCTATTCCTTCTCTCTACTGCTTGCATTAGAGTAGTGTAGCATGTTACTGCTTTCGGTTAATCCTATTCTGCTGCATAGCCTGTCATTGTTGCTACAGTTGTTACCCTTACCTGCAATCCTAAATGCTTAGTATAGGATGCTAGTATTCCATCAGTGGCTCTGCACTCTTGTCTGTCTGCCATGCCATACTACTGGGCCGTGACCACTTCGGGAGGTGATCACGGGCATATGCTATATACTTTATACTGTTACATTACTTATGATACTGTTCGGAGATGGGGGCTGAAGGGGCAGGTGGCTCCATCCCGGTAGAGGTGGGCCTGGGTTCCCGACGGCCCCCGACTGTTACTTTGTGGCAGAGCGACAGGGCAGGTTGAGACCACCTAGGAGAGAGGTGGGCCTGGCCCTGGTCGACGTTCGCGGATACTTCAATTAACACGCTTAACGAGATCTTGGTATTTGATCTGAGTTTGGCCACTGGCCTATACGCACTAACCAACTACGCGGGAACAATTATGGGCACTCGACGTCGTGGTATCAGCCGAAGCCTTCGTGATGTCAGCGACTGAGCGGCGCGCGCCGGATTGGAACGTAAGCCTGCTCTTGTATTAAGGGGGCTAGTTCTGCTTCCGGCCGCCCTCGCAACGTGCAGGTGTGCAATGGGCGATGGGCCCAGACCCCTGCACCATAGGATTTAGACCGGCGTGCTGACCTCTCTGTTGTGCCTAGGTAGGGCTGCGACGTGTTGATCTTCCGAGGTCGGGCATGACCCAGAAAAGTGTGTCCGGCCAAATGGGATCGAGCGTGTTGGGTTATGTGGTGCACCCCTGCAGGGAAGTTTATCTATTCGAATAGCCGTGATCTTTGGTAATAGGACGACTTGGAGTTGTACCTTGACCTTATGACAACTAGAACTGGATACTTAATAAAACACACCCTTCCAAGTGCCAGATACAACCCGGTGGTCACTCTCTCACAGGGCGACGAGGGGAGGATCGCCGGGTAGGTTTATGCTATGCGATGCTACTTGGTGAACTTACCATCTACTCTCTTCTACATGCTGCAAGATGGAGGTGGCCTGAAGCGTAGTCTTCGACAGGATTAGCTACCCCCCTCTTATTCTGGCATTCTGCAGTTCAGTCCACTGATATGGCCCTTTACACATATACCCATGCATATGTAGTGTAGCTCCTTGCTTGCGAGTACTTTGGATGAGTACTCACGGTTGATTTTCTCCCTCTTTTCCCCCTTTCCCTTCTACCTGGTTGTCGCAACCAGATGCCGGAGCCCAGGAGCCAGACGCCACCGTCGACGACGACTCCTACTACACTGGAGGTGCCTACTACTACGTGCAGGCCGCTGACGACGACCAGGAGTAGTTTAGGAGGATCCCAGGCAGGAGGCCTGCGCCTCTTTCGATCTGTATCCCAGTTTGTGCTAGCCTTCTTAAGGCAAACTTGTTTAACTTATGTCTGTACTCAGATATTGTTGTTTCCGCTGACTCGTCTATGATCGAGCACTTGTATTCGAGCCCTCGAGGCCCATGGCTTGTATTATGATGCTTGTATGACTTATTTTATTTTTAGAGTTGTTTTGTGATATCTTCCCGTGAGTCCCTGATCTTGATCGTACACGTTTGCGTGTATGATTAGTGTACGATTGAATCGGGGGCGTCACACATACTCAACTATCATTTAGTCTTTCACATTGCTAACACTCATACAATACTTGTGGTTACGGAGTTTTAACCGGACACAGAGAAAGATAGGGGCTTATAGTTTCGCCTCCCAACCTTTCACCTCAAGGGTAATGTCAACAATAATAACTAATGCTAACTCACATCCAATTAGATATACATATCAGGATCTTTCCAACATACTGGGCTTGCCAAAGGATAAAATGTAAAAAGGAAAGGTGAAGATCACCATGACTCTTGCATAAGGTAGAAGATAAAAGTAAAAGATAGGCCCTTCGCAGAGGGAAGCAGAGGTTGCCATGCGCTTTTAGGGTTGGATGCACAAAATCTTAATGCGAAAGAACGTCACTTTACATTGCCACTTGTGATATGAACCTTTATTATGCAGTCCGTGGCTTTTATTTCTTCCACATCACAAGATCGTATAAAGCTTATTTCCTCCACACCAATCAATCATACATATTTAGAGAGCAATTTTTATTGGTTGCACCGACGACAACTTAGTTGAAGGATCTTACTCAATCCATAGGTAGATATGGTGAACTCTCATGGCAAAACTGGGTTTAAGGGTATTTGGAAGCACAAGTAGTATCTCTACTTGGTGCAAAGAATTTGGCTAGCATGAGGGGGAAAGGCAAACTCAACATGTTGGATGATCCATGACAATATACTTTATTTCAGATATAAGAAAACATAACCCATTACGTTGTCTTCCTTGTCCAACATCAACTCTTTAGCATGTCATAAAAGATGTCCAAGATAGTATATTTATATGTGAAACCTCTCTTTCTTTATTACTTCCTATTAATTGCAACGATGACCAAAGCTATGTGTTGGGGATATTACCACTGGGTGTAAACCGGCCAGGAGAGGCCGGGTTAACCCCATAAGTAGTTCATCTATGTCTGAAGTCCATGAAGACAGACGGTGAAGCTTCATGAAGGCCCAGGGCCCAAAGCCGGTTTAAGGCCTGTAGACATAAACCGGCATTGACATGTAAACTTGTGTTGTAAGATAGAAGTACCAGAGACCGAGCCGGACACGATTATGAGTCGGCCTCGGGATTCTGTAAACCGGCGGGCGTCAACCCATGTATATAAGGGGACGACCCGGCGGCGGTTCAGAGGAGAACAGACAACAACTCGAGACTCAGGCAAAGCGTATTCGCTCCCTGGTCATCGAGACCCCATCAATTCCATCACAACTAGACGTAGGCTTTTACCTTCATCGTAAGGGGCCGAACTAGTATAAAACTCTCTTGCGTCCCTTGTCCGCTTTAACCCCTTTAAGCTAACCCGTAGCGATGGCTCCACGACTAAGTCCTTTCTCTAGGACATCTGCCATGACAAAACCACGACAGTTGGCGCCCACCGTGGGGCTATCGCACGATGGTTTCAAGTTTTTGGAGGGCAACTTCGAAGGACTCAAGGGTTACGCTTTTGGCCGGATGACCAAGAGTCGTCGCGGCAAGCTCTACATCGACGATGCAGGCTGGGGCCCCGAGGCCGGCTCAATCGAGTACAGGTACCGGGTCCCCTTTGGTGGCATACACGTTTTCATTGGCAAGATCGGTGAACCGAGCCCTGAGCCGGACATCTGCACCGACCTCGTCGAAACGGCTCAGCGTGCGAGATCTGCCCGGGTCAAGCCTATCATGAAGCGTGCCTTCGTGGGAGTTATCCATGGAGGGGAATCTGAGGGTAGATCGGAATCTGGTGGTGAGACCGTCGTTTATTCCGGCGACGAGTCATCGACTGGAGAAACCGAGTCGTTATATCAGTTACAAGACGGCCGGATTGGGGGCTGTTCCGATGGCGACAGTATTCTGGACCCCTTTGATCTGCCAAACCGGGTTGCGATCTTCATGGCCGGCACGCAACCGGCGCTCCACTCTTCGACCGCAGCGGTGATGATTTCTGGATCGGCAGCAGCGGCCGGGGAAGGAGACCCTGTGCGACCACCATCTCAGGTTCTATCTGATTTGTTTGACGCGTTGGCAACGCTGATGGCGGAGGTTAACCCGGCGGATTAGGATGCACACAATGCGGAAATCGCGAAAGTGAAAGATCAGATCACCCAGGCCAAAGCCGACTTAGCAGCTGAGGATACCAGGATAGCCGCGGAGCGGGCCGCTTTGGATGCATATGCTTACCAGATTATGCTAGATCAGAGTGCGTCGAACAAAGTCCTCAAGAGGAGGCACCGATCTCGCCTGCCGCCGGTTTATGACGCTAGAAATCTCTTTAACACCCCAGGAGCAGGGACCAGTAATCCGCCGGCGGTAAACCGGGCGGAGGCACCGGGGGCAGGGGCGCCGGTTCAGCCACCTTTAGTGGATCCGCCTCGTCAGAACAACATTGTGGCACCGCATGTCCCCACGCCACCGGGTCATTATTCTAACCCGATGGACAACATTGTAGCTACCGCTTCACAGCTGGCGGCCATCCCGATCGAAGGCGATTCTCCAGCGGCAGTCGAGACGCGTCGGGTTAAGGAGCTTCTTCAGACAGCCTTGGTTCAACAGGAGGCTTATTCATATAGTCGCGATCGGATTCATTCCACTCCCCGTCCAAGCCGGAGTTATAGCAGGTGTATGGATGAACCGGCAGCGTCAAGCAATGCGCGAAACCGTGATCCGCCCGGTGGCAATAACCCGGCGGGTGGTGCTGGTGATGCTCAGGAGGTGGTGGACCGCGCTCGGGCACCCAGGGAAGCCGAGTTAGCGGCGCAACATGTAGCCCGTCAGCTTACTCCGGTTCGTCCAACCACATCGGTGGAACCATGAGTTACCTCTAGTTCTTTGGGAGTGCCATGTCTTGTCCCAGCATTGCGCAATGTGTGCCTGCCCAAGGATTTCAGGGGCCCGCGCAAGGTGTCGAATTACACCGCCGATTTATCCCCTGAAACATGGGTCGAAAGCTATGAGATGGCCATGGAGATGTTGGATGTGGATGATGCAACATGTGCGAAATACTTCACCATGATGCTAGAAGGGACAACCCGCACATGGTTAAAGAGCTTACCGGCTAATTCTATCAGGTCATGGGCCGAGTTGAGAGCCTGGTTTATTCAGAATTTCAAGGATACATGCAAGGAGCCCATGTCAATTGTGGACTTAGCTGCCTGTGTCCAGGAGGAAGGAGAGTCAACAACCCATTGGGTGCGCCCGGTTTCGAAGATTTTGCATTCATCAGATCGCGTCAACGCTGACACCGCAGTTTTAACATTGGAAGGCAATTGCCGGTTTGAACCCCTGAAGTTGAAGTTGGGACGGCTCAAACGTCATTGTAATGACATGGGAACCCTCATGGTTGCACTGGTGAAGTATGCCAACTCTGATAGTACCAAGGATCCCGAGTCGGACGATAATAAGACAGGGAAGGGAAAGAAGAGCGGCAACACCAAGGGGCAGCACCACAACCCGGCGGGTCATGGAAACGGCGGCAAGCGCAAGGCGGACCATGGTTTAGACTTTGTGGCTAATACTAATACACACGACAAGGGCCAGCGGCGTAAGGGTAAACCGCCCCAACGAGGTGGAAGGCCAAATCCAAATCCGGACCATTTGTCTTATCTGTTGAACCAGCCCTGTCCAAAGCATGGGACGAAGGAGGAACCGTCCACGCACCTCTGGAAAGATTGTTACATCATGCAAGAGTTCAAAAATTCTGATTCTTTCCGGTATGATCATGGACCAGGAGGCGGTTCAGGCCCCGGGTCTCATGGGCCGGGTTATGGTGGAGGAAATTCCGGTTCAGGCTTCCACGGTAATCAGGGTGGACATAACAATCAAAGTAATCAGGGTAATCAAGGTGGCTATAATCATCAGGGCAATCAGCAGCAGCAGTCGGGTTACCAGAGCAACCCGAAGAAGTTGAATAGCGGACAATATCATATCTTCACCACTAGCTTGGGCAAGCGCGATCAGAAGCTTCATAAAAGGGTGGTGAATGCCGTTGAACCGGCGGTGCCCCGTTATTTGCGCTGGTCCGAGAAGACGATTGTGTGGAGTAGAGAAGATCATCCACCCCGGGTTGACAATCCGGGTCATCTGGCTCTGGTGGTGGCACCTCAGGTGGGAGGTCATAAGTTCACTAAGGTACTCATGGATGGACGGAGTAGTATCAATATCCTTTATTATGAAACTTTCCGTCGCATGGGGTTAACAGATAAAAATCTTAAACCGTCCAATACGGTGTTCCATGGTGTAGTGCCTGGTAAGTCGGCATATCCTGTTGGTAAGATAGCTCTGGAGGTGGATTTTGGAGATGAGCATGACTCGAGATCAGAAACCTTGACCTTTGAAGTGGTGAAAATCAGCAGCCCATATCATGCCCTATTTGGACGGCCAGCTTATGCTAAGTTTATGGCACGGCCTTGTTATGTCTATCTACAGCTCAAGATGCCGGGTCATAAGGGAACTATAACCGTGCATGGGAGCCGCATGATTGCTCTGGAGTGTGAAGAAGGTGATGCGGCTTATGCTGAGTCGGTTTGTGCAACAGAAGAATGGAAGTTTTACAAGGACAATGTTGATCCGGCAGATATGACTTCGTTGAAGAAACCAACTACAGAGCATGATCCGGTCCTGAAGTTTAAATCGGCTGATGAGACTAAGCTTGTTGACTTCGTGCCTGGCGATTCGTCCAAGCAGTTTAGCATCAGCGCTAACTTGGATCCGAAATAGGAAAGCGCGCTCATCGAGTTCATCCGTGAGAATCGGGAGATCTTTGCATGGAAGCCTTCCGACATGCCAGGTGTACCGAGAGAACTCGTTGAGCACACTCTCAATGTTGATCCCAAGTATAAACCGGTCGAGCAGTTTCTCCGCCGGTTCAATGAAGAAAGACGCAAAGCTATTGGAGAAGAAGTAGCCAGGCTCTTGGCGGCTGGATTTATCGTTGAAGTATTCCATCCTGAGTGGTTGGCTAATCCGGTGCTGGTCCTCAAGAAGAATGGCACTTGGCGTATGTGTGTGGACTACACAGATCTCAACAAAGCTTGTCCAGCAGATCCTTTTGCCCTTCCCCGTATTGATCAAATTATTGATGCTACGGCAGGTTGCGAGCGTTTAAGCTTTTTGGATTCATACTCTGGTTATCATCAGATCAAAATGGCAGTAAGGACCAGGAGAAGACAGCCTTCATAACTCCCTTTGGAGCCTTCTGCTATGTGTCCATGCCCTTTGGGCTCAAGAGTGCCCAGGCGACTTATCAACGGTGTGTCCAGAATTGTCTGCACAAACAGATTGGCCGCAATGTTCACGCCTATGTGGATGATATTGTGGTAAAATCAAGGAAGAAGGAGACATTGATTGATGACTTGAAGGAAACCTTTGATAACCTACGGGTTTATAAAATGATGCTTAATCCGGCCAAGTGTGTCTTTGGTGTACCTGCTGGCAAGCTCTTGGGCTTTTTGGTGTCTAACAGGGGCATTGAAGCTAATCCGGAAAAAATCAAAGCCATCACCTCCTTGGCTAAACCGAAGTGTATCAATGATGTTCAACGCCTGGCAGGCCGGATTGCCGCGTTGAGCCGGTTTGTCAGTCGCCTTGGCGAGAAGGCCATCCCTTTATATCAGATGCTGAAGAAAATGGATAACTTCGTCTGGAGTGACGCTGCTAATGAAGCATTTGAGGACTTAAAGCGGCAGCTGGCTAATCCGCCGATTCTCGCTGCTCCGGTGGACAAAGAACCATTATTGCTATATGTGGCAGCTAATGCTCGGGCTGTTAGTGTGGCTATTGTGGTGGAGCGCAAGGAGGCGGGAAAGGAATATCCGGTTCAGCGGCCGGTTTACTATATCAGTGAGGTACTTATTGAGTCCAAGCAGAGGTACCCGCATTGGCACAAATTGGTGTATGGGGTCTTCATGGCAAGTCGGAAGCTTAAGCAGTATTTCCAAGGTCATCCCATCACGGTGGTCAGCTCCGCCCCTTTGGGGGATATAATCCAGAACAGGGAAGCAACTGGTCGGATTGCTAAGTGGGCTATCGAGCTCGGGCCTCACGGGTTGAAATACATACCCTGAACGGCGATCAAATCTCAGGCACTTGTGGATTTCATCAATGATTGGACAGAATTACAAGCGCTAGAGGAGAAGCCGGATCACACTTATTGGACTATTCATTTTGATGGGTCCAGGCAATTGGAGGGCTCGGGGGCCGGAGTCGTATTAACTTCCCCACGAGGTGATAAGTTTTGTTATGTTCTCCGTTTAATGTTCCTTTGCACTAACAATGCAGCTGAATATGAGGCTTTATTCCATGGTCTTCGGATGGCTAAGGAGATGAACCTAAGCCGAGTTAAGTGCTTCGGTGACTCGGATCTAGTGGCTCAACAAGTGTCCGGCACTTTGGATTCCAAGGACCCACTAATGGCAGCATATCATCGTGAGGTCGATATTGTTGCAGGTCACTTTAAAGGTTATCAGGTGGATCATGTGGACCGGCGGAAGAATGAAGCGGCGGACGCTTTAAGCCACCTGGGTTCCCAACGTAAACCGGTTCCACCTAATGTCTTCCTGGATGTTTTGCATAATCCGTCCGTCAAGCTCCCTGGTGAAGAGGATTTGGCTATTCCTGATCCGGAGGCTCAGTTGGTGGCGGCTCTTCATGTTATCCCGGATTGGACGGTTCCATATTTGGCATATATAAACCGGGGCGAGTTACCAGAGGATGAAACTTTGGCCAGGCAGATAACCCGGCGGTCCAAGTCCATGACTATTATCAATGGAGAGTTACATCATTGCAGTGTGACAGGGGCGTTTCAACGTTGTGTGTCTCCTGAGGAAGGCCGTGAAATTTTGCGTGAGATCCACGAAGGAGATTGTGGTCACCACGCCGGTTCAAAATCTTTGGTCGCCAAGGCGTTTCGTCACGGTTTCTATTGGTTGACAGCTCATGCTGATGCCGAGGACTTGGTCAAAAGATGTGATGGCTGTCAGAAATTCTCAAGGCGCGCTCATGTACTAGCTCAAGAATTGAGGATGATTCCAATCACCTGGCCATTTGCAACTTGGGGGCCAATGCATATTTGCTCCTTATCAGAAATTTCTACAAGTCCCAAGCACAATACAAGTATTAATCTTGGCACTTGGGGGCTAATGTGTGTTTGCTCAAAAACTGTTGGCATGGGAATTCTTATACAGTCCCGGTTCATCTTTATAAAGTTAAACCGGCCCTTGGGGGCTATACCGGTGAAAGAGCAGTATGGCAAATTTTAAGGAACCGGTTCATCATAAAGAAGTAATCTGGTCCCTGAAGGCTAAATATGCAACGTTAAGTTATGACAAAGTCCCGGTTTAGATTGCTATCATAAACCGTCACTTGGGGCTAGAAGGAGTTGATAAACTGCAATTGGACAAAAGAGAAAAATAGTAGTTACCTCATATCGCTCCTTCCTCAAGTTTACCAAACTAGCTTCATAGTCACGGCTGGTATACAGACGGTTCAAGAAGCCAGAGTGAATGTCTTGAGCATTGAGATGGGCGTAGCTTGATAAATCGGCATTCCATTTGCCCTTGCCGATAGCAGAGAGCTCGTCCTTAGCAGTATGCTTTGACAAAGCGACAGGGTTGCCAGGAGTGGTGTGGCCAGTGCCAGTAATCATAATGTCATCATCTTGATCATCAGCAGCCTTCGCTGGAGTTGGCAGTTTGTCAGTATCCTTAACCCGACTGGTCGGTTTGTCATCAGTTCGGACAGGGCTGGTTGGCCGGTCTGCATGGCTTGTAGTGTCAACTTGCACTTGTTCGGCAAGGAAGTCATGGACTTGAGGTGGCGGATCGTTAAGCATGTCGTCAGCGTCGGTTTCTTATGGATCTGGAGTTGTTTCCGGTTCAGCAGCTACATCATCAACAGCCGGTTTGCTTAACCGAGCCTTCTTGCTGGGTCTTGGCTTGGCGCTGAGAAAAGATAGACATAAGGATCAGTACAGTATGTAAAGATACCACATCAAGAATAAAGACACGTGCATAGCTCACCTAGGAACTGTTTTCAGGGGTGGAAGCTACGTGGCCGATGACTCGCCAGAGGATGAGTGAGAAGTACCCTGATAATTTGAATCAGACGGGTTAAGAGGCTAGCGGAAACAACCTGCTTTTGGGCATGAAGTATCAATGGGGTAAGAGACCTCTGATCGGCGTTTCCGAACCGGACTGTTCGGTAAACCGGCGGAGGTAACTACCTGGCCACTGTGCCGGGTTGTATGGCGAGCTTCGTGCTGCTGCGTCTTCGAAAGAAAGTTTGGGTCCAAGTAAGCAAGAGGGTGAGAAAATTTTACTTTCTGGTTTGCTTGACGGATTTTTTGATGTTGGCAGAGGATCTGAATCGGAGGAAAGAATGGTTACCTCTACGTCCTCAGCATGACTGCCTTCAGCGTCGTCCTAATAATAATCATTGTCAATGAGATGTACGAAAAATGAACCAAGAGAGTCAAGTTCTACCTCTGGTTCCGGATTACCCACATCGTCATCAGCTGGTGGATGGGAGGATGCAGTGGTCCTTCTCTTGGCAGGTTTTTTTAACAACCTTGGTTTTTGGACGAACTGGCTTGACCGGTTTATCTTGTGGCTTCGCCGGTTTGTCTTGGGATGGTTTCTTGTTCCAGAATGGATCATCACCCTGTCAGAAAATAATCACACTTTCAGAGAATATTTGGACAGAAGCAACTTCAGATAAAAAGATTATATGATTCTTACAGCTGGTGGTTTGTTGAAGGTGCAGAAAGGGAGTAGTCCGGTTTGGGCACAGACAGCCTCCGGTTCGTTCAGTATCTTTTTTACAGCCTCAGTGACTTCTGCATCTGTAAGATGAATGTCAATGTGCCGCTGAGCATCCTTCAAACTCCCCGTATACTCACACATCAAACCGAAGCGCCGGCTTAAGGGCAGAATACTCCATCTTATCCAGCAACGAGCAAGATCAACTCCTGTCAAACCGTTCGCCATGAAGGCTCTAAGCTTTGATAATTGGGGAGCATAGTTGGCCCTTTCTCTTGCCGTCAACCTCTGAGGAAAAGGATGTGTGTTGCTAAGGCGCTCAGGGCGGTAACCCGGCAGGGGGTTTTCATCATATGGGGATGTGTCCATGCAGTAAAACCAAGTCTGGTTCCACTCTTTGGGGTGACTGTGGAGTTTGGGATGGGGGAAGGTGACTTCCTTCCTTTTCTGAACCGCCATTCCGCCCAGTTCCGTATTGGGTCCATCTGAGAACTCTGTGCGACGGTTTAAGTGAAAGAAATCCCTAAACAGTTCGACTGAAGGTTCCTCTTGCAGATAAACCTCACAAAAGACTTGGAAGTGGCAGATATTGGTTACAGATTGGGACCGATGTCTTGAGGGCGCAGTTGGAAACTAGCCAGTACATCCTGGAATTTTTTGAACCGGGAGGGCTAAAACCTCGCCCGAGATGATCAGCGAACACGACTACCTCTCCATCCTTGGGTGTAGGAGGATTTTCCAGGCCAGGGACCCTCCAGTGGATGACATCTTTTTTAGCTAAAGCACCCGTTTTAACAAGATTGTTTAACTGCTCTTCGGTTACTCGAGAGGGAGCCCAATTGCATTCATAGACTTGCTTGGCCATGGCAATGGAAATCTGAAACATGATTATTGCCGATTTAAGATTTACAGTGGACAACTACACAGCAGTATAAGGATACAGGCATATTGATAAACCGGAATTGGTTATTTGTAAACCGGAGTCTGACAACGGAAACAGTACAATGATGAAAGCATTGGCGGTTCAACAGGGGACTAATGGTATCTACTGGGTCATCATTTTGTATATGAAGTTAAACCGCCCAATCTGGTATTAAGGATGTATAAGTGAAGGGAAAAACAGGTTTCACAAGTTGGCATTATAATTTTGGATCTACCGCATGTCAGAAAATGAAAATATATTCAGACCTAAATATTGGTACCGAAGTAGTTGATGAAGGTTCAGATGGGATTTTCTCTTAAACAAGATGCATGAATGGAAAGGAAGGGCTACGGCTATCGCCGTACATGATAAATATCAAGGTTTGAATCAAAGAGCTATTGCACAACGACGAACACCGACGAACACCGATGAACACTGAAATCCTAATGACAGATCTATGGCGGAAGGAAAGAAGGCTTACCGATGCTGATGGAAGAGCGGAGAGGCGCCGCGATTCTCTGGTGCGTTCAGGGTGATGCAGCGGCCGGAGTTGAGGCAGAAGCGAAGGTCGACGGTGGCGGCGGAGCTCCAAAGGTCGAGTAGCGCAAGGAAGAGGACGAGGTGAAGAGATACCGGGGGGGAATGGAAATACCCCCTGGCCCTATTTATAAGGGCAGAAAGATAAGCGTCGGGCGCGAAAATCAAGGAGCCTAAATTTTGGATATGAGGCGGAGCCATCCTCTCGATTGTTCGAGCCTCGTTAATGACAGGTGACGTCACGGCGGTTTACCATGATCCTAGAAGATGATGTCACGGCGGTTTACAAGATTGTGTGAAGATGTTGAAGAAGAAATTTTCTTAAGTATTGAGGATTGACATGAACCAGTTCAAATCAATCTGGGGCCTAATGTTGGGGATATTACCACTGGGCGTAAATCGGCCAGGAGAGGCCGGGTTAACCCCATAAGTAGTTCATCTGTGTCTGAAGTCCATGAAGACAGACGGTGAAGCTTCATGAAGGCCCAGGGCCCAAAGCCGGTTTAAGGCCTGTAGACATAAACCGACATTGACATGTAAACTTGTGTTGTAAGATAGAAGTGGCAGAGACCGAGCCGGACACGATTATGAGTCGGCCTCGGGATTCTGTAAACCGGCGGGCGTCAACCCATGTATATAAGGGGATGACCCGGCGGCGGTTCAGAGGAGAACAGACAACAACTCGAGACTCAGGCAAAGCGTATTCGCTCCCTGGTCATCGAAACCCCATCAATTCCATCACAACTAGACGTAGGCTTTTACCTTCATCGTAAGGGGACGAACTAGTATAAAACTCTCTTGCGTCCCTTTTCCGCTTTAACCTTAAGCTAACCCGTAGCGATGGCTCCACGACTAAGTCCTTTCTCTAGGACATCTGCCGTGACAAAACCACGACACTATGTTTGTCAACTCTCAACATTTTTAATCATCATACTCTTTCTATGTGAAGTCATTACTCTCCATAAGATCAATATGATCTCTTTTATTTCTTTTTATTCTTTCCCTTTTCTTTTATTCACTCAAGATCATGGCAAAATAATCAAGCCCTTGACTCAACACTAATCTTTATTATATAGCTCACGGACTCGATTACATAGAGGGATCATAAAGCAAAACTCAAAACTGGATTATGCTAAAAACTTTATTCTACTAAATCAAGATATTACTAATAGGATCGAACTAAGAAAAACGGTAGAGATAGGAGTGTGATGGTGATACGATACCTGGGCACCTCCCCCAAGCTTGGCAGTTGCCAAGGGGAGTGCCCATACCCATATGATTATGTCTCCTTTGTTGGTGAGGAAGGTGGTGGAGTTGTTGACGATGTGGGCTTGTCGTCCATCTTCCAAGGCATAGGCTCACCATCATAGAAGGATGATCGAGTCTCCGGGATCCTCAAATCTGTAGCCAAACTCATCCTCTTGAATCTATATTCATACTCACAGTTTTGGTTTTGCAGGTCATAGATTTGGGCTTGGAGGTGCTCGATCTTCTCGTGAAGCTTGAAGATGGTATCCCCGATATTCTGGGCATCCAGCTTGTGGTTGTTGGTGAACTCCGCGATCATCATGTGGTTGGAGTTAAGTCCATGTTCCACCATCCCCTGGCACTTGAAAACTTGTTGCTCCATTGCTTCGAGCCTCGTCTCCACGCTTCCGCTCCCCTTTGGTCCCTCAACATCGCGGATGTGCAGCAACCCATCACGCATCTCAATGGTTTGAGGGTGTCGCAGCACCTCCGCGAGGTAAGGGTTGATGACCTTCTCGAAGAACTTGTCCTTGGGGGCGCTCGGAGACGTCATGGTGATCTAGATCTGTCAGAAAAACAGCTCGAAACGAAAACAGAGGATATTTGCGTGATACAGGAGTCAAAACCTTCGGGATATTATATAATGAATTTTTACCGACCAAAATACGTATCGTGCAAGAAAACGGAGTCCGGAGAGCGCACGGGGTGCCCATGAGGCAGGGGGCGCGCCCTCCACCCTCGTGGAGCCCTCGTGTCCTTCCCGGACTGCTTCTTATTTTTCTATTTTTCTAAATATTGCAAAACGGAGAAAAATTGCCATTAGGACTATTTTGGAGTCGGTTTACTTACCGTACCACATACCTATTCCTTTTCGGAGTCTGAAACGTTCCAGAAAGTGTCCCTTATGTATTCCTCCGGGGTTGCGGTTTCAATAACATTGGTTTCAACATTTATAGGATTACCTGAGATATAATGTTTGATTCTTTGACCGTTCACCACCTTCGGATTTGTGCCTTCGAAGTTGTTGATTCTTATGGCACCGAAACGATAGACCTCCTCGATAACGTAAGGACCTTCCCATTTAGACAGAAGTTTTCCTGCAAAAATCTTAAACGAGAGTTGTATAGCAATACATAATCTCCTACATTAAACTCACGCTTTTGTATCCTTTTGTCATGCCATCTTTTAACTTTTTCTTTAAACAACTTGGCATTCTCATAGGCTTGGGTTCTCCATTCATCAAGTGATCTAATGTCAAATAACCTCTTCTCACCGGCAAGTTTGAAATCATAATTGAGCTCTTTAATAGCCCAATAAACCTTATGTTCTAATTCAAGAGGTAAGTGACATGCTTTTCCATAAACCATTTTATACGGAGACATGCCCATAGGATTTTTATATGCAGTGCTATAAGCCCATAATGCATCATCAAGTTTCTTGGACCAATTCTTTCTAGATCTATTAACAGTCTTTTGCAAAATTAATTTGAGCTCTCTATTACTAGACTGGGGGTGATAAGGAGATGCAATTCTATGATTAACATCATACTTAGCAAGCATTTTACGGAAAGCACCATGAATAAAATGTGAACCACCATCAGTCATTAAATATCTAGGGACACCAAACCTCAGAAAAATAACTTCATTAAGCATCTTAATAGAGGTGTTATGATCAGCACTACTAGTTGGAATAGCTTCTACCCACTTAGTAACGTAATCAACAGCAACTAAAATATGTGTATATCCATTAGAGGCAGGAAACGGTCCCATATAATCAAAGCCCCAAACATCGAATGGTTCAATAATAAGTGAATAATTCATAGGCATTTCTTGACGTCTAGTAATATTACCAATTCTTTGACATTCATCACAAGATAAGACAAACTTACGGGCATCCTTGAAGAGAGTAGGCCAATAAAAACCGGATTGCAATACCTTATGTGCAGTTCTGTCTCCAGCGTGGTGTCCTCCATAAGCCTCGGAGTGACACTTGCGTAGGATCTGTTCCTGTTCATGCTCAGGTACACAACGTCTAATAACACCATCTACTCCTTCTTTATAAAGATGTGGGTCATCCCAAAAGTAATGTCTCAAATAATAGAAAAACTTTTTCTTCTGCTGGTATGTGAAACTAGGTGGTATAAATTTAGCAACAATATAATTAGCATAATCAGCATACCATGGAGTAGTACGAGAAGCATTTATGACATTTAATTGTTCATCAGGAAAGCTATCATCAATAGGTAGTGGGTCATCAAAAACATTTTCTAACCTAGACAAGTTGTCTGCAACGGGGTTCTCAGCTCCCTTTCTATCAATAATATGCAAACCAAATTCTTGTAGCAAGAGAACCTATCTAATAAGTCTAGGTTTAGCATCTTTCTTTTCCATAAGATATTTAATAGCAACATGATCTGTGTGAATAGTTACTTTAGAATCAACAATATAAGGTCTGAACTTATCACAAGCAAATACAACTGCTAAGAATTCTTTTTCAGTAGTAGCATAATTTCTCTGGGCATTGTCTAGAGTTTTACTAGCATATTGAATAACATTTAAGTTCTTATCAACTCTTCGCCCGAGAACAGCACCTACAGCATAATCAGTAGCATCACACATAATTTAAAAGGGTAAATTCCAATCAGGTGGCTGAATAATAGGTGCAGAGATCAATGCTTTCTTAAGTATTTCAAATGCTTCTACGCAATCATCATGAAAGACAAATGGTATATCTTTTTGTAATAAATTATTCAGAGGCCGAGATATTTTTGAGAAGTCCTTAATGAACCTCCTATAAAAGCCGGCATGACCAAGGAAACTTCTTATACCTTTGATGTCCTTGGGACATGGCATCTTTTCAATAGCATCAACCTTAGCTTTATCAACTTCAATGCCTCTTTCAGAAATTTTATGCCCCAAAACAATGCCTTCATTAACCATGAAGTGGCACTTCTCCCTATTCAAGACAAGGTTAGTTTCTTCACATCTCTGCAAAACTCGATCAAGGTTGCTTAAGCAATCATCAAAAGAGGATCCATAAACGGAGAAATCGTCCATGAAAACCTCACAAATCTTTTCACAAAAATCAGAGAATATAGGCATCATGCATCTTTGAAAGGTAGCAGGTGCATTACATAAACCAAAAGGCATACGTCTATAAGCAAAAGTACCAAACGGGCAAGTAAAAGGGGTCTTAGATTGATCATCAGCTGACACAGGTATTTGAGAGAAACCAGAATAGCCATCTAGAAAGCAAAATTGTGTATGTTTGTAGTCTTTCTAGCATTTGATCAATAAAAGGTAAGGGGTAATGATCCTTTTTAGTAGCTTTATTTAATTTGCGGAAATCAATTATCATCCTATATCCTGTAATAATTCTTTGTGGAATCAATTCATCTTTATCATTAGGAACGACAGTAATACCTCCCTTCTTAGGGACACAATGGACAGGACTTACCCACTGACTATCAGCAACGGGATAAGTTATACCTGCCTAAAGGAGCTTTAGTATTTCCTTACTTACCACTTCTTTCATTTTAGGATTCAGCCGTCGTTGATGATCAATAACTGGTTTGGCATCTTTCTCCAAATTTATTTTGTGTTGGCATAGAGTGGGACTAATGCCCTTAAGATCATCTAGAGTATATCCAATAGCAGCACGGTGCTTCTTCAGGGTCTTCGATAATTTTTCTTCCTCCTTCTCTGAAAGGTTAGCACTAATAATAACAGGATATATCTTCTTTTCGTCAAGATAAGCATATTTAAGAGTATCAGGCAATGGTTTAAGCTCAAACACGGGATCACCCTTGGGTGGAGGAGGATCCCCTAGGATTTCAACAGGCAAGTTGTGTTTCAGAATAGGTCCCTGTTTAAAGAACACTTCATCTATTTCCCTTCTTTCATTCATAAACATATCATTTTCATGGTCTAGCAAATATTGTTCTAAAGGATCACTAGGAGGTACGGCAATAGAAGCAAGACCAATAATTTCATCTTTACTAGACAATTCTTCTTCACGGCGTTGTCTACGAAATTTAGAGAAATTAAACTCATGAGACATATCACCTAGACCAATAGTAACAACATCCTTTTCGTAGTCTATCTTAGCATTAACAGTGTTTAAGAAGGGTCTACCAAATATAATGGGACAAAAGCTATCTTGTGGGGAACCAAGAACAAGAAAATCAGCAGGATATTTAGTTTTCCCACACAAGACTTCAACATCTCTAACAATTCCAATGGGTGATATGGTATCTGTATTGGCAAGCTTAATGGTAACATCAATATCTTCTATCTCAGCAGGTGCAATATCATGCATAATTTCTTTGTATAAGTCATGAGGTATAGCACTAGCACTGGCACCCATATCACATAAGCCATGATAACAATGATCTCCTATTTTAACAGAAATAACAGGGATGCCTACCACAGGTCTATGTTTATCTTTAGCACAAGGTTTAGCAATTCTAGCAGTCTCATCACAGAAATAAATAACATGCCCATCAATATTATCAGCCAAGAGATCTTTAACAATAGCAATATTAGGTTCAACTTTAACTTGCTCAGGAGGTGTATAAGTTCTAATATTGCTTTTACAAACCATAGTTGAAGCTTTAGCATGATCTTTTATCCTAACAGGGAAAGGTGGTTTCTCAACATAAGCAGTAGGAACAATAGGATCATTATAAGTGATAGTCTTTTCTTCAACTTTAATAGGTGCAGCTACTTTTACTTCTATGGGAGGATGATATTTAAACCACTTTTCCTTAGGGAGATCAACATGAGTAGCAAAGGATTCACAGAAAGAAGCTACTATCTCAGAGTCAAGTCCATATTTAGTGCTAAATTTACGGAAAACAACGGTATCCATAAAAGATTTAACACAATCAAACTTAGGTGTCATACCTGACTCCTTACCTTCGTCGAGGTCCCAATCTTCAGAGTTGCGTTTAATTATTTCCAATAAATCCCATTTGAATTCAATAGTCTTCATCGTAAAAGAGCCAGCACAAGAAAGTATCGAGCATAGTGCGATTGTTATCAGAAAGTCGAGCATAAAAAATTTGAATAATCATTTCTCTTGAGAGCTCATGATTGGGGCATGAATATAACATTGATTTAAGCCTCCCCCAAGCTTGAGCGATGCTTTCTCCTTCGCGAGGCCAGAAATTATATATATAATTGCGATCACGATGAACAAGATGCATAGATAAAACTTCTGATGAAATTCCAATTTCAATCGTTTGTAGTTCCATGATCCCATATCATCACATAGCCTATACCATGTCAATGCATATCCCTTCAAAGATAAAGGGAAGACCTTCTTCTTAATAACATCATCGGGCACACCTGCAAGCTTAAATAATCCACAAACTTCATCTACATATATTAGGTGCTCATCAGGATGCATTGTTCCGTCTCCTGCAAAAGGATTAGCTAGCAGTTTTTCTATCATACCCGAAGGAATCTCAAAGTAGACATTTTCATTTTCAGTAGGTTCAGTAGGTTGAGGAGCAACTCTTTGCTCTACTGGTCGGGGTGAAGATACCCCGAACAAGCCCCTCAGAGGATTACTTTCCATAGTAACAAGTGACAGTAAATTTCAGCACACTATATAAATTTTTCCTTACCAAATTCCACCTACCAAAGGCGCTTCACTCCCCGGCAACGGCGCTAGAAAAGAGTCTTGATGACCCACAAGTATAGGGGATCTATCGTAGTCATTTCAGTAAGTAAGAGTGTCGAAATCAACGAGGAGCAAAAGGAAATGATAAGCGGTTTTCAGCAAGGTATTCTCTGCAAGCACTGAAATAATAGGTAACAAATAGTTTTGTGATAAGATAATTTGTAACGAGCAACAAGTAACAAAAGTAAATAAAGTGCAGCAAGGTGGCCCAATCCTTTTTGTAGCAAAGGACAAGCCTGGACAAACTCTTATATAAGGAAAAGCGCTCCCGAGGACACATGGGAATTATCGTCAAGCTAGTTTTCATCACGTTCATATGATTCGCGTTCGGTACTTTGATAATTTGATATGTGGGTGGACCGGTGCTTGGGTGCTGTTCTTACTTGAACAAGCATCCCACTTATGATTAACCCCTATTGCAAGCATCCGCAACTACAAAAGAAGTATTAAGGTAAACCTAACCATAGCATGAAGCAAGTGGATCCAAATCAGCCCCTTACGAAGCAACGCATAAACTAGGGTTTAAGCTTCTGTCACTCTAGCAACCCATCATCAACTTATTACTTCCCAATGCCTTCCTCTAGGCCCAAACAATGGTGAAGTGTCATGTACTCGATGTTCACATAACACCACTAGAGGAGAGACAACATACATCTCATCAAAATATCAAACGAATACCAAATTCACATGACTACTAATAGCAAGACTTCTCCCATGTCCTCAGGAACAAACGTAACTACTCACAAAGCATATTCATGTTCATAATCAGAGGGGTATTAATATGCATAAAGGATCTGAACATATGATCTTCCACCAAATAAACCAACTAGCATCAACTACAAGGAGTAATCAACACTAGTAGCAATCTACAGGTACCAATCCCAGACTATGATACAAGAATTGGATACAAGAGATGAACTAGGGTTTGAGAGGAGATGGTGCTGGTGAAGATGTTGATGGAGATTGGCCCTCTCCCGATGAGAGGAGCGTTGGTGATGACGATGGCGATGATTTCCCCCTCCCGGAGGGAAGTGTCCCCGGCAGAACAGCTCTGCCGGAGCCCTAGATTGGTTCCGCCTCGTGGCGGCGGAGTCTCGTCCCGAAAGCTTGCTTCTGATTTTTTCTCGGATGAAAGACTTCATATAGTAGAAGATGGGCACCGGAGGGCCAACAGGGGGCCCACGAGGCAGGGGGCGCGGCCCCCACCCTCGTGGCCAGGGTGTGGGCCCCCTCTGGTATTTCTTCCGCTCAGTATTTTTTATTATTTCCAAAAATAACTTTCGTGGAGTTTCAGGACTTTTGGAGTTGTGCATAATAGGTCTCTAATATTTGCTCCTTTTCCAGCCCAGAATTCCAGCTGTCGGCATTCTCCCTCCTTATGTAAACCTTGTAAAATAAGAGAGAATGGGCATAAGTATTGTGACATAATGTGTAATAACAGCCCATAATGCAATAAATATTGATATAAAAGCATGATGCAAAATGGACGTATCAAGTAGCGTAAGTATTTCCCTCAGTTTTTGAGAACCAAGGTATCAATCAGTAGGAGACCATGCTCGAGTCCCACGCACCTACACAAACAAATAAGAACCTCGCAACCAACGCGATAAAGGGGTTGTCAATCCCTTCACGGTCACTTACGAGAGTGAGATCTGATAGAGATGATAAGATAATATTTTTGGTATTTTTATGGTAAAGAGTAAAATTAAAGAAAGCAAAATAAACGGCACCAGAAATAGCTAGTTGTCGGGAGATTAATATGATGGAAAATAGACCCGGGGGCCATAGGTTTCACTAGTGGCTTCTCTCAAGATAGCATAAGTATTACGGTGGGAAAACGAATTACTGTCGAGCAATTGATAGAATTGAGCATAGTTATGAGAATATCTAGGTATGATCATGTATATAGGCATCACGTCCGTGACAAGTAGACCGACTCCTGCCTGCATCTACTACTATTACTCCACACATCGACCGCTATCCAGCATGCATCTAGAGTATTAAGTTCATAAGAACAGAGTAACGCTTTAAGCAAGATGACATGATGTAGAGGGATAAACTCATGCAATATGATGTAAACCCCATCTTTTTATCCTCGATGGCAACAATACAATACGTGTCGTTTCCCCTACTGTCACTGGGATCGAGCGCCGCAAGATTGAACCCAAAGCTAAGCACTTCTCCCATTGCAAGAAAGATCAATCTAGTAGGCCAAACCAAACTGATAAGACTTGCAAAGATAACCAATCATACATAAAAGAATTTAGAGGAGATTCAAATATTGTTCATAGATAATCTTGATCATAAACCCACAATTCATCGGATCTCAACAAACACACCGCAAAAAGAAGAGTTACATCAAATAGATCTCCAAGAGGATCGAGGAGAACTTTGTATTGAGATCCAAAGAGAGAGAAGAAGCCATCTAGCTAATAACTATGGACCCGAAGGTCTGAGGTAAACTACTCACACATCATCGGAGAGGCTATGGTGTTGATGTAGAAGCCCTCCGTGATCGATGCCCCCTCCGGCGGAGCGCCGGAAAAGGCCCCAAGATGGGATCTCACGGGTACAGAAGGTTGCGGCGGTGGAAATAGGGTTTTGGCTCCTCTGCTGATGGTTTGGGGGTACGTAGGTATATATAGGAGGAAGAAGTAGGTCGGTAGAGCTACGAGGGGCCCATGAGGGTGGAGGGCGCGCCCCTTGCCTCGTGGCCTCCTCGTTGATTGCTTGACGTCCACTCCAAGTCCTCTGGATCACGTTTGTTACGAAAATCACATTTCCGAAGGTTTCATTCCGTTTGGACTCTGTTTGATATTCCTTTCCTTCGAAACACTGAAATAGGCAAAAACAGCAATTTGGGCTGGGCCTCCGGTTAATAGGTTAGTCCAAAAAATAATATAAAAGTGTATAATAAAGCCCATTAAACATCCAAAACAGAATATAATATAGCATGGAACAATAAAAAATTATAGATACGTTGGAGACGTATCATTGCCCTGCCCTGGAGTGCTTGATGCTTGTTTTCACAGTTAGAATCGATTGTCTCCAAATAAAGTCGCCTAACCTTGTAAGGATTGGAATTTCTTTTGACGGAAGGCAGCTCATCATCCAAGATGCCCCTTCACTTCAAAGGTTGATCCTTGATTCTAGTTATTCATCGTCGCAAATAACCGTCCTCCCTGCGCCTAAACTGGAGACCTTGGGTGTAATACATGATCTCTGTGCTTATTTCAAGATGGTGTTTGGCTCCACAGTTCTTCAGGTACTTTATATTATCATCTACACTTGTAACCATAAGCTGCTTTTTAAATTTCTGCACAAAAGTTATATATCATCTCGGAGTACACATTTTGTACTAATATTATGTTCTATGCTCAATGAAGAGTTTCTCCATGGATAGCCTATCAATGGTGCTGGATTCTGTCAAGATCTTATATATCCGAATGAATAGTTTTGATCTGAACAAGATTATTGGCTTGTGGAATGCTTTCCATGTCTCGAGAACTTGTATATAAAGGTGATAATTTCACGCACATTGGAAGCCCGCATATAGTGTACTAGAATTAACAGTTCAGCTGTTGCTCTTTCCACACTCTTTTTTTAGACCTTAACTGTTTTCAATCTTCATGTCTATTTAGGCAACAGGACGGGGTAAGAAAGTTATAACCAATCGGTGGATTCATAAGCACCGAGATTTTCTCACTTCTCATGACATTTGATTGAAGACAATAACGCTAGAACGATATGTAGCCAACCATGCAATCACTAGATTTGGCACATTCTTCCTGCTGAATGCAAGGTTACTATTGTCCATCAGGCTTAAGTCTATCAGCAGCATGGTTTTGACGAATGGGTATGTCGAAGAGCAAAAAAAGGAGTTTCGGGTGGGCAAAAGAGCTTCTGAACGTGCCGGGCTTCTATTTACAACATATTGTGGTCATAATCCAGTAAATTTTATGACCCAAGATGTTCATTCTATGGACCTGACCGATCCATTGATTGTGACTGTCGAAAACATTGCTGGAGTTAGATGTTGTTGCCCTTTTCAACCTGGGTTTTGTCTAAACCTGATGAACAATTAACCCTCGTTCTTTTGTACAGTTTGTAAGCTGGAGTTAGATGTTCTTGCCCTTTTCAACTCGGCTGTGACTGTCATATTTTCTTTGAAACAAGCCAAATGGCTTGCCATTCGTTTAATTTAGAGTGAAATATTGTAACAAATCCCAACCAAGGGAAATAACATCACTCTCGCCGGCTGCTTGAGCTCACTGTGCATTACAGAAGCCAAGTGATTAGCCCCCACCAGCACCCACAAACTTATTTCGAACTAGCACACCAAATGGGCTGTAAATTTTCATAGGAAAGGCTGCATGACTGTGACAGATTTGGATTCTGACATTTGGGACCCACGAGGAAATAGCCTATCCAAGGTGGTGTCGACTTACTAGCTAGTCAACAAACGATTCTGCCTACCAGCCGTTGGATTGATATCCAACATCTGTCGTGTATCTTCTATCTCTGGTCTTCTTCCTCTAGCCGCCCAAACCAAACCACCCCGTCGGCTCCGCCTGCTCCCGCCTCCCATGGCTGGCTGCGCCTCCATCGCCCTACCGTACCCTCCAACGTTGGCCAGTCCCTCCCTCTATTCCCCCACACATCCTGTTATTCTCTGGCGACGTCAGCCCCAACACGCACCCGCACCCGAACCAGTCAACCCTCGTACTCCCCTCCGCCTGCGACTGGACCGGCGCATCTTCCACGGCTCCTGTTTGTTCCGTCTGAGGCCTCGCCGTCATCCTCGGCCTTGGTTCGCTCGCCGTGCACGGTGCGCCGCCCTCTTGTGTTGTCAACGCTGTCAACAACCGAGAGGAACAAGGATATGACTGTACGTGGAGAGGATGACAGTAGGGACCCACCAGCATCATGGCAGTACGCAAGCAAGTGCCTCGTTGTTATAAGCCCAAAAATATGGTTCCTCCTAATGGTTGGACATCTGGGGCTCACGTCATTGTCAATGTAGTCAATAAATGAGAGAATTACACAACGAGCGGCTGACACCAGGGACCCAGCAGGTCGCGCAGTTGTTATTTACTTTTTTTTAGGAACAAGCAGTTGTTATTTATACTAGTTTTAGCGACGGATCAGGGTAACAACGGGGTTGTGCGGGGGCTGTGGCCCGTCTAGCCAGGGTTTTATTTATGTTTACCACATCATGAACCCAGTTGTGTTTTTTCTTGCTGAAAATGGCTAGCCCAGCTTTTTTTAAGAAATACCCAAATGAGGCCTACTTGCTTTATCAGCCCTGCTGGGCTGCAAATCTTTCAAGGCGAGGAGAGTTTCATTCGGTTTGCCCAGAAATGGGCTGTACATTTCTAAAACACATCAAACCGGGAATTAGTTTCAAGTTTTCTTAATTACAAGATTTTAAATTTCGTATAATTTTTAACCGTGGCCACAATATGGGGTGAAATGCTAACAAAAAGAAGATTGGCTCCAAAAAAATTCCTAAGAATTGGCAAATGGGCTGTAAATTATTAGAAATAATGGCAGATGGGATTTATGCTGTTTTCCACAGATTTGAGGCTGACTTGTGCGCCTACTACAGTTTGACGTGTATGCTTTCCTAAAAAATAAGGTTGACGCACGCGCAACGCCGTGTCAACTTAGTCAACACGCGAGAGCAGTGACTATTGGATGTCCATCCAACGGCCGTCGTGCTTCTTCAATCCCTGCTCTTGCTGCTCCAGCCGCTCAAACAAGCGCCGGCGGGACTGCCTGCTCCCTCCTCCCGCGGCCGGCTATGCTGCCGCGCAGGCCTCACCGCCCCATCGTTCTCCCATCGCTGGCCTAGCCATCCCTCTACTCACCCACACCTGTTGTTATTCTCCGACGATGGCAGACGAACCAGTAAACCCTCGCACTCCGCTCTGCGTGGGAAACAACTACCGAGTTTTCCCTGGCTCTCTGTCGTTCCCTTCCTAGGCCTCGCTGTCGTCCACCGCCCTGGTGCTCTCGGCACAGCGTGGTCAACGTGGTCAACGAACGACATGCATCGGAAGTGGACTGTACATGGAGAGGCTGACAGCTGATTCCACGGCCGCACGCAAGGAAATGCCTCCTTATTACGCGCAAAATAATGATTCCTCCACCTGACAGCTGGGACCCACCGGAAGGGCCTCTGTATTTCACGAAAAAACGTTCCCCCGCTCACAGGTAGGACCCACCAGCTATATCTTCGCACGCAAGGAAGTGCCTCGTTAGTACGCACACAAAAATGAATACTCCCCCTACTAGCTGGGACCCACCATAGTGGGAGGCTGACTTGTGGGCCTACTAAGATGACGGGGACGGAGGGCTTTGTCAACTAAGTCAATATGAACGATTCTAGCTCCAGTGACCGTACGATGTCCATCCAACGGCCGTAGTGCTTCTTCAACCTTTGTTCTTCTTGCTCCAGCCACCCAAACAAGCGTCGGCCGTGCCGCCTGCTCCTGCCTCCCGTGTCGGGCTGTGCTGCCACCGCTGGCCATGCCATCCCTCTATACTCACCCACACCTCCTGTTATTCTCCGGCGACGGCAACCTCACACCGCAGCCAAAGCAGTCAACCCACGTACTACCCTTCGCGTGGGCATCCACTGCCGCGTCTTCCCCGACTCAGCATCGTCCCCTTCCTAGGCCTCGTCGTCGTCCACTGCCTTGGTGCTCTCGGCGCGGCGTGGTCAATGTGGTCAACGACCGACTTCCATCGGAAGAGTACTGTACGTGGAGAGGCTGACATCTGGGTCCACGGCCGCAGCAAGGAAGTGCCTCCTTATTACGCGTAAAATAATGATTCCTCCACATGACAGCAGGGACCCACCGGACGGGCCACCGTATTTCATGAAAAAAAAATGTTTCCCCCCTGACTGCTGGGACCCACCAGCTACATCTTCGCACGCAAGGAAGTGCCTGACTGTCGGGACCCACCTGGTCGAAGCGTACGTAGTGTTGTCATTCTGGTCGCGAACGTGTACATACATACGATCGGTATGTCTGCATGCTGCAGCGATGAACCGTGGCCGTGTAAGGAAGGGCACGTGTCGTAGTAGAGGCGCGCATGTGTCGTAGTAGAGGCGCACACGTAGCATGTACACGTATATACAGCGGCCAGGGTGCAAGAAAGTAAATACGGCCACGTACGTACATACGGGCGGGGTCTCCAACGCCTACTCGCGCATATATATACGGACGGCCAGGGCTTGTGTACATGGCTGGATCGAAATGGAGAAACTGCATCGTCGTCGTGTTCATGGGGAGGCAACGGAATACGTCGTGTTCATCGGGAGGCAACGGAACGCGTGTTGTTCATCGGGAGCCAACCGGCTTGGACGGAACAACCGATGGAAACAAGGCCTGGCGTACCGCAGAACGGAGGAAACGGCCTTGTGTTTGACCGGCCACGGTCGAAACAGGATCCTGTTCATCGGGAGGGGTCTGGCGTACCGCAAAATGGAGGAAACAGACCTCCTATGGTCGAAACGGGGTCTTGTTGATCAGGAGGGGTGTGGCGTACCGCAAAACGGAGGAAACGGACTTGTGTTGGAGCGCTACGGTCGAAACGGGGGTCCTGTTCATCGGGAGGGGTGTGGCATACCGCAAAACAGGACTCCACGGGATACTATTCATCTCCACCGTCGACCTCCTCCAGCCTCCACGGGCTACTGTTCATCCACCGTCGACCTCCTCCAGCCTCCACCTGCGACTGTTCATTCACGGGCTCCTGTTCATCCAGCCTCCACCGCACGCTCCTCCACCGGCTACTGTTCAACCAGCCCTCTCCACGGGGTCCTGTTCAACCACCCCTCCATGGGCTACTGTTCATCCAGCCCTTCACGGCTACTGTTCAACCAGCCCTCCACGGGGTCGTCCTATTCATCCAGCCCTCCACGGGGTCCTGTTCATCCACCGGCTCGATCGATCGGGGTACTGTTCATCCAGTAGCAACACCACGGGTTCCTGTCCATCCCACCCCCACCAGGAACTATTCATCCAAACCCCCCAACAACGCTCACTATTCATCCAGAGGCAGCATCGATCGGCTTCAGTTAGCAGCAGTAGCGAAGGAATCACTCGGGTTCAATTAACAGGAAGGGATTGATCGCTCGGGTTCAGTAACGTAGCTAGTGCAGTCGCTCGAGTTCAGGCCCAACGCCTCGCTCGGGTTCAGTTAGAGCCCAACGCCTCGCACACATGCACGTACGTACGAGTGAAACGCGCATCGCTCGGCCCCGACCACCCATCGTAACCGGGAACCCCCCGATATTTTCCTCGCCCTCGCTTCTACCACGGTTTTTTCCGTCATGGACGGCCCAAAGAATGTCATGCAGCAGCGTCTCCGGCCCGCCCAGGACGAAAAGCCCATTTTCTGTCATGATTTTTTGTCATAGAAGTAGGAGCCCACCACATCTATGATGATACCGGGGTTTGTCACAATTATCGTCATACAAGTGTCATAAGTATGACAGAAAAAAATTCGTTCGGCCCAAAATGTCACGGATGTGTCTTTTTTTTGTAGTGATGGGGAGGCAACGGAATGCGTCGTGTTCATTGGGAGGCAACGGAATACGTTGTGTTCATCGGGAGCCAACCGGCTTGGACGGAACAGCCGATCGAAACGAGGCCTAGCGTACCGCAGAACGGAGGAAACGGCCTTGTGTTCGACCGGCCACGGTCGAAACAGGATCCTGTTCATCGGGAGGGGTCTGGCGTACCGCAAAACGGAGGAAACAGACTTCTCTTGGACCTCCTACGGTCAAAACGGGGTCCTGTTGATCGGGAGGGGTGTGGCGTACCGCAAAATGAAGGAAACGGACTTGTGTTGGAGCGCTACGATCGAAATGGGGGTCCTGTTTATCGGGAGGGGTGTGGCGTACCGCAAAACGGGACTCCATGAGATACTGTTCATCTCCACCATCGACCTCCTGCAGCCTCCACGGGCTACTGTTCATCCACCGTCGACCTCCTCCAGCCTCCACCCGCGACTGTTCATCCACGGGCTCTTGTTCATCCAGCCTCCACCGCTCCTCTACCGGCTACTGTTCAACCAGCCCTCTCCACTGGGTCCTGTTCAACCACCCCTCCACGGGATACTGTTCATCCACCCCTCCACCGGCTACTATTCAACCAACCCTCCACGGGGTCGTGTTCATCCAGCCCTCCACGGGGTCCTATTCATCCACCCCCAACCGGCTCGATCGGGGTCCTGTTCCTCCAGTGGCAACGGCCTCTACTACCACGGGGTCCTGTTCATCCAACCCCCCACTGGGAACTGTTCATCCAAACCCCCCCCCAACAACGCTCACTATTCATCAAGGGAAGGAGGCAGTAGGGTTCGATCGGCTCAGTTAGCAGCAGTAGCGAAGGAATCGCTCGATCGGATTTAGTTAACAGTCATCGATCGATCGCTCGGGTTCAGCAATGCGTAGCCTGCAGTGCAATCGCTCGGGTTCAGTAGGCGAATGCCTCGCTCGGGTTCAGTTAGAGCCCAACGCCTCGCACCCACGCGCGTACGTGTACGAGAGAAACGCGCAAACCTCCGTGCATCGCTCGGCCCCGACCACCCACCGTAACCGGTAACTCCCCGATATTTTCCTCGCCCTCGCTTCTACCATGGTTTTTTCCGTCATGGACGGCCCAAAGAATGTCATGCAGCTGCGTCTCCGGCCCGCCCAGGACGAAAAGCCCATTTTCTGTCATGATTTTTTGTCATAGAAGTAGGAGCCCACCACATCCATGATGTACCGGGTTTTGTCACAATTATCGTCATAGAAGTGTCATAAGCATGACATAAATAATTTTCGTTCGGCCCAAAATGTCACGGATGTGTCTTTTTTTAGTGAATATGTACAAAGAGAGACCTGACAAGGCCTTGGAGACACACAAGCTAGGCTCAGTTTACTATCTGTTGTCTGGTTTGGCCACTATGAACACTATATTGAGGCACACTTTATTGCGCAAGTCAGGAGATCATAGGATGATCAGAGGCCACTCCATCAACTTGCTTCAGATGTTTGATGTGCCACAAAAATTTAAAGTCATGTGTTTGATTGTGGAGACCATCAAGAGGACTGCAGCACATCAGAAGAGATCATGTGGCTATGCTCCACATATTCAGATGCTCATAAATTCTAAGATGGGCACAGGCACATATTTGTTGGGCAAAGAGCACCTTCCCTTGAGGCCGGATTTTCAGGATAACACAGTTGTCATGGATGCTTCACATCCTACATCAGTAGAGGCTCAGGAAAAGAAAGAAAAAGCAAAAGCAGAGAAGGCAGCCAAGATACCAAGTGCTGAAGAGGCATCCCAAATATTTCTCGAGTCCAAACAAGATTAACTTGGTTATCTAATTCAGGTTACTTTGAGGATTAAGAAAGGTTTGGCCACCCTGACTCAAAATCAAGAGAGCCTTGATAGGATCTTTGAGACAAAGCTACATGACTTGGATGTCAAAGTCACTGAGATTCAGTCTTCAGTTGAGAAGATTCAAGAAGAGATTGAGGACAGGAGTGACAGGACAACCACAGATGCCTATCAGAGGGTGCCTAGAAGACGGAGGTCTACAACAGTGCTAGTGACAGACACTAGGGATACAACTTCAACTCATGCAGCCACAGCCTCAGTTGCCCCTCCAGTGGCAACCCCTCCAGCTCCTCTGACGCCACCCGAAGTCTTTGCAGATGCTGTTCTCTCCATGCCATCTCAGTGTTGGGAATCGTAGCATAATTTTAAAATTTTCCTACGCTCACCAAGATCCATCTATGGAGTATACTAGCAACGAGGGGAAAGGAGTGCATCTACATACCCTTGTAGATCGCGAGCGGAAGCGTTCCAATGAACGTGGATGACGGAGTCGTACTCGCCGTGATTCAAATCACCGATGACCGAGTGCCGAACGGACGGCACCTCCGCGTTCAACACACGTACGGTGCAGCGACGTCTCCTCCTTCTTGATCCAGCAAGGGGGAAGGAGAGGTTGATGGAGATCCAGCAGCACGACGGCGTGGTGGTGGATGTAGCGGGTCTCGGCAGGGCTTCGCCGAGCTTCTACGAGAGGGAGAGGTGTAGCAGGAGAGGAGGGAGGCGCCCAAGGCTGTTCTTCTACTGCCCTCCCTCCCCCCCCCCCCTTTATATAGGCCCCCTGGGAGGGGGGGCACCGGCCAGAACCCATCTGGAGGGGGGGGGGCGGTGGCCAGGGGGTAACTTAACCCCCAAGTCAAGTGGGGCGCCCCCCCACCCTAGGGTTTCCAACCCTAGGCGCAGGGGCGAGGCCCATGGGGGGCACCCCAGCCCACTAGGGGCTGGTTCCCTTCCCACTTCAGCCCATGGGGCCCTCCGGGATAGGTGGCCCCACCCGGTGGACCCCCAGGACCCTTCCGGTGGTCCCGGTACAATACCGATAACCCCCGAAACTTTCCCGGTGGCCGAAACTTGACTTCCTATATATAATTCTTCACCTCCGGACCATTCCGGAACTCCTCGTGATGTCCGGGATCTCATCCGGGACTCCGAACAACTTTAGGGTTTCCGCATACTCATATCTCTACAACCCTAGCGTCACCGACCCTTAATTGTGTAGACCCTACGGGTTCGGGAGACATGCAGACATGACCGAGACGCCTCTCCGGTCAATAACCAACAGCGGGATCTGGATACCCATGTTGGCTCCCACATGTTCCACGATGATCTCATCGGATGAACCACGATGTCGAGGATTCAATCAATCCCGTACACAATTCCCTTTGTCAATCGGTATGTTACTTGCCCGAGATTCGATCGTCGGTATCCCAATACCTTGTTCAATCTCGTTACCGGCAAGTCTCTTTACTCGTACGTCAATGCATGATCCCGTAACTAACGCCTTAGTCACATTGAGCTCGTTATGATGATGCATTACCGAGTGGGCCCAGAGATACCTCTCCGTCACACGGAGTGACAAATCACAGTCTCGATCCGTGCCAACCCAACAGACACTTTCGGAGATACCCGTAGTGCACCTTTATAGTCACCCAGTTACGTTGTGACGTTTGGCACACCCAAAGCACTCCTACGGTATCCGGGAGTTGCACGATCTCATGGTCTAAGGAAAAGATACTTGACATTGGAAAAGCTCTAGCAAACGAAACTACACGATCTTTTATGCTATGCTTAGGATTGGGTCTTGTCCATCACATCATTCTCCTAATGATGTGATCCCGTTATCAATGACATCCAATGTCCATAGTCAGGAAACCATGACTATCTATTGATCAACGAGCTAGTCAACTAGAGGCTTACTAGGGACACGTTGTGGTCTATGTATTCACACATGTATTACGATTTCCGGATAACACAATTATAGCATGAACAATAGACAATTACCATGAACAAAGAAATATAATAATAACCATTTATTATTGCCTCTAGGGCATATTTCCAACAATCTCCCACTTGCACTAGAGTCAATAATCTAGTTACATTGTGATGAATCGAACACCCATTGCGTCCTGGTGTTGATCATGTTTTGCTCTAAGGAGAGGTTTAGTCAACGGATCTGCTACATTCAGGTCCATATGTACTTTACAAATATCTATGTCTCCATTTTGAACACTTTCACGAATGGAGTTGAAGCGACGCTTGATATGCCTGGTCTTCCTGTGAAACCTGGGCTCCTTGGCAAGGGCAATAGCTCCAGTGTTGTCACAGAAGAGAGTCATCGGGCCCGACGCATTGGGAATCACCCCTAGGTCGGTAATGAACTCCTTCATCCAGACTGCTTCATGTCCTGCCTCCGAGGCTGCCATGTACTCCGCTTCACATGTAGATCCCGCCACGACGCTTTGCTTGCAACTGCACCAGCTTACCGCTCCTCCATTCAAAATATACACGTATCCGGTTTGTGACTTCGAGTCATCCAGATCTATGTCGAAGCTAGCGTCGACGTAAGCCTTTACGACGAGCTCTTCGTCACCTCCATAAACGAGAAACATATCCTTAGTCCTCTTCAGGTACTTCAGGATATTCTTGACCGCTGTCCAGTGTTCCATGCCGGGATTACTTTGGTACCTTCCTACCAAACTTACGGCAAGGTTTACATTAGGTCTGGTACACAGCATGGCATACATAATAGACCCTATGGCCGAGGCATAGGGGATGACACTCATCTTTTCTCTATCTTCTGCCGTGGTCGAGCATTGAGCCGTGCTCAATTGCACACCTTGCAATACAGGCAAGAACCCTTTCTTGGACTGATCCATATTGAACTTCTTCAATATCTTGTCAAGGTATGTACTCTGTGAAAGACCAATGAGGCGTCTTGATCTATCTCTATAGATCTTGATGCCTAATATATAAGCAGCTTCTCCAAGGTCCTTCGTTGAAAAACACTTATTCAAATAGGCCTTTATACTTTCCAAGAATTCTATATCATTTCCCATCAATAATATGTCATCCACATATAATAAGAGAAATGCTACAGAGCTCCCACTCACTTTCTTGTAAACACAGGCTTCTCCATAAGTCTGTGTAAACCCAAACGCTTTGATCATCTCATCAAAGCGAATGTTCCAACTTCGAGATGCTTGCACCAGCCCATAGATTGAGCGCTGGAGCTTGCATACTTTGTTAGCATTCTTAGGATCGACAAAACCTTCCGGCTGCATCATATACAACTCTTCCTTAAGGAAGCCATTAAGGAATGACGTTTTGACGTCCATCTGCCATATCTCATAATCATAGTATGCGGCAATTGCTAACATGATTCGGACGGACTTCAGCTTCGCTACGGGTGAGAAAGTCTCATCGTAGTCAACCCCTTGAACTTGTCGATAACCCTTAGCGACAAGTCGAGCCTTATAGATGGTCACATTACCATCCGCGTCTATCTTCTTCTTAAAGATCCATTTGTTTTCTATGGCTCGCCGATCATCGGGCAAGTCAGTCAAAGTCCATACTTCGTTTTCATACATGGATCCTATCTCGGATTTCATGGCTTCTAGCCATTTGTCGGAATCCGGGCCCGCCATCGCTTCTTCATAGTTCGAAGGTTCACCGTTGTCTAACAACATGATTTCCAGGACAGGGTTGCCGTACCACTCTAGTGCGGAACGTGTCCTTGTGGACCTACGAAGTTGAGTAGTAACTTGATCCGAAGCTTCATGATCATCATCATTAACTTCCTCCCCAGTCGGTGTAGGCACCACGGGAACATTTTCCCGTGCTGCGCTACTTTCCGGTTCGGAAGGGGTGACTATCACCTCATCAAGTTCCACTTTCCTCCCACTCAATTCTTTCGAGAGAAACTCCTTCTCCAGAAAGGACCCGTTCTTGGCAACGAAGATCTTGCCTTCGGATCTGAGGTAGAAGGTATACCCAATAGTTTCCTTAGGGTATCCTATGAAGACGCATTTCTCCGACTTGGGTTCGAGCTTTTCAGGTTGAAGTTTCTTGACATAAGCATCGCATCCCCAAACTTTTAGAAACGACAGCTTCGGTTTCTTCCCAAACCATAATTCATACGGTGTCGTCTCAACGGATTTCGACGGAGCCCTATTTAAAGTGAATGCGGCAGTCTCTAAAGCATAGCCCCAAAATGAGAGCGGTAAATTGGTAAGAGACATCATAGATCGCACCATATCCAACAGAGTGCGATTACGACGTTCGGACACACCGTTTCTCTGAGGTGTTCCAGGCGGCGTGAGTTGTGAAACTATTCCACATTTCCTTAAGTGTGTATCAAACTCGTGACTTAAATATTCTCCACCACGATCTGATCGTAAGAATTTTATTTTTCTGTCACGTTGATTCTCAACCTCACTCTGAAATTCCTTGAACCTTTCAAAGGTTTCAGACTTGTGTTTCATTAGGTAGACATACCCATATCTACTTAATTCATCAGTGAGAGTGAGAACATAACGATATCCTCCGCGAGCCTCAACACTCATTGGACCGCACACATCGGTATGTATGATTTCCAATAAGTTGGTTGCTCGCTCCATTGTTCCGGAGAACGGAGTCTTGGTCATCTTACCCATGAGGCATGGTTCGCACATGTCAAATGATTCGTAATCAAGAGACTCCAAAAGTCCATCTGCATGGAGCTTCTTCATGCGTTTGACACCAATGTGACCAAGGCGGCAGTGTCACAAGTATGTGGGACTATCGTTATCAACTTTACATCTTTTGGTATACACACTATGAATATGTGTAACATCATGTTCGAGATTCATCAAGAATAAACCATTAACCAGCGGGGCATGACCATAAAACATATCTCTCATATAAATAGAACAACCATTATTCTCGGATTTAAATGAGTAGCCATCTCGAATTAAACGAGATCCAGATACAATGTTCATGCTCAAAGCTGGCACTAAATAACAATTATTGAGGTTTAAAACTAATCCCGTAGGTAGATGCAGAGGTAGCATGCCGACGGCGATCACATCGACCTTGGAACCATTCCCGACGCGCATCGTCACCTCGTCCTTCGCCAGTCTCCGTTTATTCTGTAGTTCCTGTTTTGAGTTACAAATATGAGCAACCGCACCGGTATCAAATACCCAGGAGCTACTACGAGTACTGGTAAGGTACACATCAATTACATGTATATCACATATACCTTTGGCGTTGCCGGCCTTCTTGTCCGCTAAGTATTTGGGGCAGTTCCGCTTCCAGTGACCACTTCCCTTGCAATAAAAGCACTCAGTTTCAGGCTTGGGTCCGTTCTTTGACTTCTTCCCGGCAACTGGCTTACCGGGCGTGGCAACTCCCTTGCCGTCCTTCTTGAAGTTCTTCTTACCCTTGCCCTTCTTGAACTTAGTGGTTTTATTCACCATCAACACTTGATGTTCTTTTCTGATCTCCACCTCCGCTGATTTCAGCATTGAATATACCTCAGGAATGGTCTTTTCCATCCCTTGCATATTGAAGTTCATCACAAAGCTCTTGTAGCTTGGTGGAAGCGACTGAAGGATTCTGTTAATGACCGCGTCATCCGGGAGATTAACTCCCAGCTGAGACAAGCGGTTGTGCAACCCAGACATTCTGAGTATGTGCTCACTAACAGAACTATTCTCCTCCATTTTATAGCTGAAGAACTTGTCGGAGACTTCATATCTCTCGACCCGGGCATGAGCTTGGAAAACCATTTTCAGCTCCTCGAACATCTCATATGCTCCATGTTTCTCAAAACGCTTTTGGAGACCCGGTTCTAAGTTGTAAAGCATGCCGCACTGAACGAGGGAGTAATCATCAGCACGCTGCTGCCAAGCGTTCATAATGTCTTGGTTCTCTGGGATTGGTGCTTCACCTAGCGGTGCTTCTAAGACATAATCTTTCTTGGAAGCTATGAGGATGATCCTCAGGTTCCGGACCCAGTCCGTATAGTTGCTGCCATCATCTTTCAGCTTGGTTTTCTCTAGGAACGCGTTGAAATTGAGGACAACGTGGGCCATTTGATCTACAAGACATAGTGTAAAGATTTTAGACTAAGTTCATGATAATTAAGTTCATCTAATCAAATTACTCAATGAACTCCCACTCAGATAGACATCCCTCTAGTCTTCTAAGTGAAACATGATCCGAGTTAACTAGGCCATGTCCGATCATCACGTGAGACGGACTAGTCAAGATCGGTGAACATCTCCATGTTGATCGTATCTTCTATACGACTCATGCTCGACCTTTCGGTCCTCCATGTTCCGAGGCCATGTCTGTACATGCTAGGCTCGTCAAGTCAACCTAAGTGTATTGCGTGTGTTCCGAGGCCATGTCTGTACATGCTAGGCTCGTCAACACCCGTTGTATGCGAACGTTAGAATCTATCACACCCGATCATCACGTGGTGCTTCGAAACAACGAACCTTCGCAACGGTGCACAGTTAGGGGGAACACTTTTCTTGAAATTATCATAAGGGATCATCTTACTTACTACCGTCGTTCTAAGCAAATAAGATGCAAAACATGATAAACATCACATGCAATCAAATAGTGACATGATATGGCCAATATCATTTTGCTCCTTTGATCTCCATCTTCGGGGCACCATGATCATCTTCGTCACCGGCATGACACCATGATCTCCATCATCATGATCTCCATCATTGTGTCTTCATGAAGTCGTCACGCCAACGATTACTTCTACTTCTATGGCTAACGCGTTTAGCAACAAAGTAAAGTAATTTACATGGCGTTATTCAATGACACGCAGGTCATACAAAATGATAAAGACAACTCCTATGGCTCCTGCCCGTTGTCATACTCATCAACATGCAAGTCGTGATTCCTATTACAAGAATATGATCAATCTCATACATCACATATATCATTCATCACATCTTCTGGGCATATCACATCACATAGCACTTGCTGCAAAAACAAGTTAGACGTCCTCTAATTGTTGTTGCAAGTTTTTACGTGGCTTGTATAGGTTTCTAGCAAGAACGTTTCTTACCTACGTAAAACCACTAGCCACCTTTTATCGTGATTTGCCCATTTCTATTTACCCTTCATAAGGACCCTTTTCATCGAATCCGTTCCGACTAAAGTAGGAGAGACAGACAACCGCTAGCCACCTTATGCAACTAGTGCATGTCAGTCGGTGGAACCTGTCTCACGTAAGCGTACGTGTAAGGTCGGTCCGGGCCTCTTCATCCTACAATACCGCCGAAACAAGATACGACTAGTAGCGGCAAGAAGAATTGGCAACATCAACGCCCACAACTGCTTTGTGTTCTACTCGTGCATAGTAACTACGCATAGGCCTAGCTCATGATGCCACTGTTGGGAATCGTAGCATAATTTTAAAATTTTCCTACGCTCACCAAGATCCATCTATGGAGTATACTAGCAACGAGGGGAAAGGAGTGCATCTACATACCCTTGTAGATCGCGAGCGGAAGCGTTCCAATGAACGTGGATGACGGAGTCGTACTCGTCGTGATTCAAATCACCGATGACCGAGTGCCGAACGGACGGCACCTCCGCGTTCAACACACGTACGGTGCAGCGACGTCTCCTCCTTCTTGATCCAGCAAGGGGGAAGGAGAGGTTGATGGAGATCCAGCAGCACGATGGCGTGGTGGTGGATGTAGCGGGTCTCGGCAGGGCTTCGCCGAGCTTCTACGAGAGGGAGAGGTGTAGCAAGGGAGGAGGGAGGCGCCCAAGGCTGTTCTTCTACTGCCCTCCCTCCCCCCCCTTTATATAGGCCCCTGGGAGGGGGGGCACCGGCCAGAACCCATCTGGAGGGGGGGGCGGCGGCCAGGGGGGTAACTTACCCCCCAAGTCAAGTGGGGCGCCCCCCCACCCTAGGGTTTCCAACCCTAGGCGCAGGGGGGAGGACCATGGGGGGCGCCCAGCCCACTAGGGGCTGGTTCCCTTCCCACTTCAGCCCATGGGGCCCTCCGGGATAGGTGGCCCCACCCGGTGGACCCCCGGGACCCTTCCGGTGGTCCCGGTACAATACCGATAACCCCCGAAACTTTCCCGGTGGCCGAAACTTGACTTCCTATATATAATTCTTCACCTCCGGACCATTCCGGAACTCCTCGTGACGTCCGGGATCTCATCCGGGACTCCGAACAACTTTCGGGTTTCCGCATACTCATATCTCTACAACCCTAGCGTCATCGAACCTTAAGTGTGTAGACCCTACGGGTTCGGGAGACATGCAGACATGACCGAGACGCCTCTCCGGTCAATAACCAACAGCGGGATCTGGATACCCATGTTGGCTCCCACATGTTCCACGATGATCTCATCGGATGAACCACGATGTCGAGGATTCAATCAATCCCGTACACAATTCCCTTTGTCAATCAGTATGTTACTTGCCCGAGATTCGATCGTCGGTATCCCAATACCTTGTTCAATCTCGTTACCGGCAAGTCTCTTTACTCGTACCGCAATGCATGATCCCGTGACTAACGCCTTAGTCACATTGAGCTCATTGTGATGATGCATTACCGAGTGGGCCCAGAGATACCTCTCCGTCACACGGAGTGACAAATCCCAGTCTCGATCCATGCCAACCCAACAGACGCTTTCGGAGATACCCGTAGTGCACCTTTATAGTCACCCAGTTACGTTGTGACGTTTGGCACACCCAAAGCACTCCTACGGTATCCGGGAGTTGCACGATCTCATGGTCTAAGGAAAAGATACTTGACATTGGAAAAGCTCTAGCAAACGAAACTACACGATCTTTTATGCTATGCTTAGGATTGGGTCTTGTCCATCACATCATTCTCCTAATGATGTGATCCCGTTATCAACGACATCCAATGTCCATAGTCAGGAAACCATGACTATCTATTGATCAACGAGCTAGTCAACTAGAGGCTTACTAGGGACACGTTGTGGTCTATGTATTCACACATGTATTACGATTTCCGGATAACACAATTATAGCATGAACAATAGACAATTACCATGAACAAAGAAATATAATAATAACCATTTATTATTGCCTCTAGGGCATATTTCCAACACTCAGCACTCCGGAGCTCCCGGAGATCTTGCATAGAGTGCCGCATAGCACTATGCATTTTCGAGCTTTTTGGTAACTTGTTGCCAAAGGGGGAGAAAGTGTATAGATCATAGGCTTCGAGAGAGAGAGTGTGTTTTGCTTCTTATTTGTCTCTCTTGCTACTTTATTTGCTTGCTTGCTTTGTTGATACTCTACTTATGTGTGTGTGAGATACTTCTATGATCATGTGGGGGATCATACTTTGCTTTATTATGCTATGCTTGAATGATGATATCTCTTATATCTTATGTATGATCTATCATATTTGTCTTGGTGATGAGTGCATGTCATGTATGTTCTATCATTTTGAGCGCTCCACCAAGATGTATGTGACATGGAAGAGTAACCCATGATCCTAATCGATTGTACATTTGCATTCAAAAGTAAATCATAAATAATTCACAAATTTAGGGGGAGCTCTTGCTTATCACATAATTCTCAAAGCGACGATGTACTTCATTTACATTATCATTTGTCAAAGCTTTGATCTATATGTTGTCATCAATTACCTGCAACTAATCCCTGGGTGGTTTTGGTAATTCATAACAATATATAGATCACTGAACTAACATTCTTTCAAGATTAATGTTTCAGAAAGTTCAATGGTTGGTATGGCATGGACTAGAGATGTGGACCCCTCAAAATGCTAAGGACACATATTGGCAAAATCTCAACACTCTACATTTTCATTTTAGTGATCCAAGATCACATTGAGTCCATAGGAAAAGCCAATACTATTAAAAGGGGGTGAGGTGTTGCTTAATGGCTTACTTGCTCAAAATGCTTAGTGATATGGTCCAAAGCCCTCAACCACTTTCTCATTTCCACATATGTCCTAAACCTAAAGTCAAACTTGGCCCCACCGATTTGATCTATCCGGCGCCACCGAGTTCACTTACATAGCCATATCCAGAAACCCTAATCAGCTCAGTTTCACCGATAGGGATCTCGGTCTCACGGAGATGGGACTGCAAACTCTCTGTTTCCCTTCGTAACGTTACGGTCTAACCGAGATGAGCGATCGGTCCCATCGAGTTCGCAGTGCAAACTCTCTGTTTCCTTTTCATAACATTTCGGTCTAACCGAAGTGAGCGATCGGTCCCACCGAGTTTGCCTGACCAAGTCTCTGTTTACTTACTACTGAAATTGGTCTCACCAAGTTCGTGTGATCGGTCTAACCGAGATGAGGTTTTGCCCTAACCCTAGCACATCGGTCTCACCGACTTAATCATGTCGGTCCCACCAAAAAGCCTAACGTTCACATTTTGAACCATATCGGTCTGACCGAGTTTCACTATTCGGTCCCATCGAGTTTGGTAAATTGTGTGTAATGGTTAGATTTTGTGTGGAGGCTATATATACCCCTCCACCCCCTTCTCCATTAGAGAGAGAGCCATCAGAACGTGCCTACACTTCCACTACTCATTTTCTGAGAGAGAACCACTTACTCATGTGTTGAGACCAAGACATTCCAATCCAACCACTAGAATCTTGATCTCTAGCCTTCCCAAAGTTGCTTTCCACTCAAATCATCTTTCCACCATATCCAAATCTGTGAGAGAGAGTTGAGTGTTGGGGAGACTATCATTTGAAGCACAAGAGAAATGAGTTCATCATCAACACACCATCTATTACCTTTTGGAGAGTGGTGTCTCCTAGATTGGTTAGGTGTCACTTGGGAGCCTCCGTCAGGATTGTGGAGTTGAGCCAAGGAGTTAGTAAGGGCAAGGAGATCGCCTACTTCGTGAAGATCTACCCAAGTGAGGCAAGTCCTTCGAGGGCAATGGGCATGGTGGGATAGACAAGGTTGCTTCTTCGTGGACCCTTCGTGGGTGGATCCCTCCGTGGACTCGCGCAACCGTTACCCTTTGTGGGTTGAAGTCTCCATCAACGTGGATGTACGATAGCACCATCTATCGGAACCACGCCAAAAATCTCCGTGTCCACATTGCGTTTGCTCCCTCCAAACTCCTCCCCTTTACCTTCATATGCAATCATTTACATTCCGCTGCAATACTCTTAGAATTGCATGTGTAGTTTGATTGTTTGACTTGTGTTAAGTTGCTAAATCTGCCAAGACATAAAATTGGGAAAAGGCTAGATTTTTATTTGGTCAAGTAGTCTAATCACCCCCCCCCCCATATACATACTTTCGATCCTACAGGAGGTGATAAAGAGTTCGTCGTAAAAGGTTACGTCGATGCAAGCTTTTACAACGATCCAAATGACTCTGAGTCTCAATCTGGATACGTACTGAAAGTGGGAACGATTAGCTAGATTAGCTCTATGCAGAGCATTGTAGACATAGAAATTTGTGAAATACATACGGATCTGAATGTGGCAGACCCGTTGACTAAACCTCTCTCACAAGCAAAACATGATCACACCTTAGTACTCTTTGGGTGTTAATCACATAGCGATGTGAACTAGATTATTGACTCTAATAAAACTCTTTGGGTATTGGTCACATGGCGATGTGAACTATGGGTGTTAATCACATGACAATGTGAACTAGATTATTGACTCTAGTGCAAGTGGGAGACTGAAGGAAATATGCCCTAGAGGCAATAATAAAGTTGTTATTTTATATTTCCTTATTCATGATAAAGGTTTATTATTCATGCTAGAATTGTATTGATCGGAAACCTAAATACATGTGTGAATATATAAACAAACACTGTGTCCCTAGTGAGCCTCTACTTGACTAGCTCGTTGAACAAAGATGGTTAAGGTTTCCTAACCATGGACATGAGTTGTCATTTGATAACGGGATCACAACATTAGGAGAATGATGTGATGGACAAGACCCATCCGTTAGCTTAGCATAATGATCGTTCAGTTTTATTGCTCTTGCTTTCTTCATGTCAAATACATATTCCTTCGACTATGTGATTATGCAACTCCTGGATACCGGAGGAATGCCTTGTGTGCTATCAAACGTCACAACGTAACTGGGTGATTATAAAGATGCTCTACAGGTATCTCCGAAGGTGTTTGTTGAGTTGGCATAGATCGAGATTAGGATTTGTCACTCCGCGTATCGGAGAGGTATCTCTGGGCCCTCTCGGTAATACACATCATAAGCTTGCAAGCAAACGACTAAGGAGTTAGTCACGAGTTGATGTATTACGGAATGAGTAAAGAGACTTGCCAGTAACGAGATTGAACTAGGTATGAAGATACCGACGATCGAATCTCGGGCAAGTAACATACCGATGGACAAAGGGAATTACGTATGTTGTCATAGCGGTTCGACCGATAAAGATCTTCGTAGAATATGTAGGAGTCAATATGAGCATCCAGGTTCCACTATTGGTTATTGACCGGAGAAGTGTCTCGGTCATGTCTACATAGTTCTCGAACCTGTAGGGTCCGCACGCTTAACGTTCGATGATGATATTGTATTATATGAGTTGATTTGGTGACCGAATGTTGTTCGGAGTCCCGGATGAGATCACGGACATGACGAGGAGTCTCGAAATGGTCGAGAGGTAAAGATTGATATATAGGATGATGGTATTCGAACACCGGAAGTGTTCCGGGAGGTACCGGGTACTTATCGGGTCACCGGAAGGGGTTTCAGGCACCCCCGGCAAAAGCTATGGGCCTTATGGGCTAAGAGGGGAACGCACCAGCCACAAGGGGCCGGTGCGCCCCACATATGGGCCGGCCATGGATGGAGAAGGAAAGAGGAAGGGAGAAAGGCAAGTGTGGATTAGGATTCCCACTTCCTTCTCTCTCCCCCCTCTTTCCTTCCCCCTCCGTCAAATATAACAGGGGGGCGCAGGGCAAGGAAGCCCCAAGGGGGCCGGCGGCCAGAACTTGGGCGCCTCATGGCCTCTCCCCTCCCTCTCCCACCTATATATATGTGGGGAGGGGGGCTCCTAGAACACACAACATCAATTTTTAGCCGTGTGCGGTGCCCCCCTCCACAGTTTACGCCTCCGGTCATATCTTCGTAGTGCTTAGGCGAAGCTCTGCGCGGATCACTTCACCATCACCGTCACCACGCCGTCATGTTGACGGAACTCATCTACTTCCTCGACAACTTGCTGGATCAAGAGGACGAGGGACATCATCGAGCTGAACGTGTGCAGAACTCAGAGGTGCCATACGTTCGGTACTTGATCGGTCAGAGCTAGAAGAAGTTCGACTACATCAACCGCGTTGTCAAACACTTCCGCTTACGGTCTACGAGGGTACATAGACACATTCTCCCCCTCTCGTTGCTATGCATCTCCTAGATAGATCTTGCATGAGCGTAGGAAAATTTTGGAATTGCATGCTACGTTTCCCAACAGATGTGTGTATGATTAGTGCACAATTATGAATGGGGGCGTCACAATCCTTCATCATGCCTTCCATGTTTGCCGTTTTTGGCCGATTTGATATCTTGATCGCAACAGCAACCTACTCGCTCCTCCCCCCGCCTACATCTCGCTTTCGACCTTTCTTTTTTGATCGACATGATAAATTAACCATAATTTCAATCTACCCCACCCCTGGGCCTTCTCCGTCACAATGTGTCTGGTGTTTCCACTGTTTTGGTCCATGTGATAACTTCACCATGATAGCAATCTACCCTACCATCCTCCTTCTCTTTCATCAGGCCTCTGACATTTCCCTTTTTTGGCTAATCTAGTAACTTGATCATAACTGCAGTCTACCCCGCCCCTCGGCCTTCTCCTTCACTACACGTCTGGTGTTTCCACTTTTTTGGTCATCCGTTAAATTCACCATGATTGCAATCTACCTCGTCGTTCCGCTTTCTCCTTCATCACACCTCCGACGTCTCCCCTTTTTTGCCTGATCTATAACTTGATCATAACTACAATCTACCCAACCTCTCAGCCTTCTCCTTCGCCACACGTTTGGTGTTTCCCCTTTTTGGCTCATCTAATAACTTCACCATGATCGCCATCTACCCTGCCCCTCCGCTTTCTCCTTCATCACGCCTCGTATGTTTCCCCCTTTTTTGGTTGATCTGATAACTTGATCATAACTGCACTCTAACCCGCCCCTCGACCTTCTCCTCCACCACACATCTGGTGTCCCCCTTTTTTGGTCCATCTGATAACTTCACATGATCGCAATCTACCATGCCCCTCCGCTTTCTCCTTCGTCACACCTGGGATGTTTCCCCCTTTTTTGGTTGATCTGATAACTTGATCATAACTGCAGTCCGCCCCTCGGCCTTCTCCTTCACCACACATCTGGTGTTTCCCCTTTTTTGGTCCATCTGATAACTTCACCATGATTGCAATCTACCCTACCCCTCTGCATTCTCTTTCAACACGCCTCTGATGTTTCCCCTTTTTCGACTGATTTGATAAATTGATCATAACTGCAACCTACCATGCCCCCTCGACCTCCGCCTTCACCACACCCGTGATGTTTTTTTGTCGATCCGATAACTTGACTATAAATGTAATGTAGCCCGGACCTCCGCCTTCTCCTTCGCGATACCTCTCACGTTTCCCCTGGTTTAGCCAATATGATAACTTGACCATAACTGCAATTTACCCCGCCCCCTCCTTCTCATCCACCATGCCCCGACGTTTCCCATTTTTCCGTTGATCCGGTAACTTGACAATAGCTGCAATCTACCCCCCCCTCCCTCCGCCTTCGCCTGACCATGCGTTCGAACTTGAGTACATCCCAAAAAACATGTTTACAATTGATGGAAGCCAGATACAATTTTGGAGGTTCACACTGATTTGAAGTCGAGATCAAAGTGCAGTCCTATCCTTACAACACCACCTCTCTTTTTTCCACATCTCTCACAATTCCACCTTATGGTACTAGAGTGCTCTAAAAAACCGGGATTCAAATGTTGAGCGTAGCGTCAATGGTACCCTCACAATTTCACCTCTTATGGTAGGTATATTTTCGAAAACTAAAATAGTTTTCCATGGCACAAGCACAACAATACCATGACAAAGTAGAAAGAAAAAGGCTACCCAAGAAAATGAAAAGACTTTTTAGGAAAAGAGAATTGGTGAACTGAAAACCGGCAAGAAAATATGGGAGCGCGGAACGGACATGTCAAGCCCCACACACCAACTATGTGCATCACCTCACGGTCAAAGGGAGAATAAATAAATAACACTATATGCATCACAACTCCCTCGCTCCCTCCCCTTCTTATTCCCACTCCCTCTGCCGTCCCTGAACCCAGCCCCTTCCCCCCTTCCTCCCTCCTTCATCCATCCCCGACGAAACCAACCAACCAACAATGGAAGTTGCCGCGCCCAAGCAACTCCTCCCCATGGCGCCGCGGGACCCCAACTCCCCGTCCTCCTCCACCTCCTCCTCCTCGCCGTCCTCCGCCGCGTCGCCCTCCCACCACCGCCCCAGCCCGCTGCCGCCGTCCCCGAGGCCCGTGCCGCGCACCATCGACACCACCCCCTTCCCCACCACCTTCGTCCAGGCCGACACCGCCTCCTTCAAGCAGGTCGTCCAGATGCTCACCGGCGCCGACATGCCGCCGCCGGCGCCGTCCTTGCAGCCGCAGGCCCAGGCCCAGAGGCCCCCCGCGGCCGCCAACAGCAAGGCCGGCGCCCCGTGCCGGCCCAAGAAGCCGGCTTTCAAGCTCTACGAGCGCCGGAGCAGCATGAAGAACCTCAAGATGATCGCGCCGCTCGCCATGGCGGCCGCCGCGGGGGCGTCGCCGAGGAAGGCGCTGCCGGAGCTGCTGTCGCCCAGCGTGCTCGACTTCCCGTCGCTGGCGCTCAGCCCCGTCACGCCGCTGGTGTCCGACCCCTTCAACCGGTCCGCGTCGGCGTCCCCGGCGGAGCAGGAGGCGGCCGCGGAGCGCGCGGCCATCGCGCGGAAGGGCTTCTTCCTGCACCCGTCGCCCCGGGGCGGCGCCGGCGAGCCCCCGCCGCGCCTGCTGCCGCTGTTCCCCGTCACCTCGCCCCGGATGGCCTCCGCCTCGGCCGCCGCAGCACCGTCGTCGGAGTGAGCGAGTGAGCCGATCCGCTCCGCCGCGTAGAGCATGCGACGGCGGCGTACTATTAATCAATTGTCCGGAGTAGCTCGTCCTCGGTGCTAGTATGTTGTAATTTTTGCTCGCTTGGTTGAGCGACGGCTCGCGAAGGAACGGAACGGAAAGGATCACACTCTTTGAGCTCCTCCCCTGCCCTCTTCTGTTCTGTTCTTGGTGGATCGGTGCTAATTGTGCCTAATTTACTCTCAGAATTAACTCTGTCCGTTTCATCATGCAGTTAATTTCCGGAAAATATTTCCCATTCCTTTCTTTCTTCCCATTCATGGAAACGGCATGCACATCACTGGCCCGGGATCTCTCGTCTTTTAAGTTGCGCTACCAAAGCTTAATTTCCGCTAAGATACGAACCATCTACAGTCCTAATAATGGTTGCAGCATTCAGAATTCTTCCCAAATCTATCTAAGCATCCATCCTGACACAAGATGGAACAAAGGAATTCTTCCAGAATTCTCCTCAGTGTCTGTGATTAAATTCCCTGACAAGGCCGAAAGAGTCAGAGTATCTTCTTCAATGGCGTAGAATCAGAGGGGGGGCAGTGCCCCCCCTGTACTTGTTCCTGTAGATTCAGAGAGATTGCAGTGTCGATCGAAGGAACACAGGAACAAGCCGTCATGTCACATCGAGCCGTGACTTCTAGTCGTAGAATTATTGCAACTTTGAATTCTTCTTTTACATTTATGTGCCTTGAAGCGTTCCCTGCTGCTGCTAGTGATCTGGCATCTGGTTCGGGTCAAAGGAGACGTCGTTGTCATGCATCCAGCCAGCAGCACAAGGAAGGATGGTTCGAGTCAGACTGTCCAGTTGACCGTTCGGGACAGCGGGTGGTGGTGCGCCGGCGGCGGATGGCCGGCCGGCCGGCAGTCCAACCCATCCATCATCGGTGCACCTTTGCTTTTCCCCAAAGCAGCTCCGCTCTTGGCCTCGGTGGTGCGTGCACAACAGGTCAGTACGTATGGGCACATGCCCCCTCCCCCGACTTTACGAGGAGAAAACAACGAAAAGCAAGCAAAGTAGCAGTAGAAGTGTAGCAATGGAGAAAGCAAAGTTAGGGACAGGACAGGACAGAGAGAGCGTCCCACTACTAACTACGACCACCATGACCAAATGGCAAGGTGGTGGGCCCGCCTTGTTGACCGCTTTGGACCCGCCGGCCGGCAGCTACCTACTGTCCGGAGTAGTAGAACCGACGCGAGGAAGAAGAGAGTACACAATTCTTTGTGACGAAGATCTCATGGCAGTAATGAACCGTGAGCAGTGCCGAGTTTAATCCCGGCCGTGCACTGCCACCTGCTCCGGTTTGACTTGGGCGCGCGCTGATTAATCCCGCGATCTCCGTGCGGCTCCGTCCATCCATCATCGTCCCCGGACCGGACCGGGCGGGCCCCATGTGAGATACGACTAATCAGCGCCTTAATTTGCACCGTTCCAGCCTCGTCGCTTCGACCGCTCGCCCGTTCACGAAGCATCCACAGACACTTTTTTTTTTCTTTTTTTTGCGGGGGAAGCATCCACAGACACTGACCTCGTAATTAAACCGACGGGATTGGTAAGTCTCTGTCAACCGAGACTTAACGAAGTTTCAGTCGATGCTATGCTCGTGAGATCTTATATTGAGATCTGTGCATTTTTTTATTTTTTATTTTTATTTATATGTATTGTGTCACTCGATTGAGACTTCGTTAAGTCTGTCTCAGTCGGCTGAGATCTAGCCACACCCTTAAAGGAATTTGAAGGCCAAGCGATCGAGATTAATCGATCATGGTGTGTCAAATGTGTTGGTCTTGATATCCATCTGACTCAATCGTAGAGCTCAAGGAAGCTGCGTTACGTGCGTAGCTAGCGTAGCGTACCCTCTCTTTCTTTGATCTGCATCCATCATCTGTTGACCCTTTGGGTGCCAGTTGCTGTTGGATAATAGTACCGCAGTTGTTGCTGCTGCTGTCCCACACCCAAGTGAACCTGATCGACCCCAAGGAAATGACCGCGGCAATTGGCCGGCCGCTGCCTCATTTTCCTCCCAAAAGAGAGCGACATCGACGACCATAATTAAGCATCTCAGGTCACTCGAGAATGGTTCCGAGGACAGTGAGCGCGGTAGCTTGAGCTAGCTAGGGCGACGTGCCCGGTAATTTAACAACAACCGGACAAGTTCTACCACCCTTGTGGAGCACAATGCTGAACCGATCAACTGAAAGAAAGGTCAGCAAAGGCTGCACGCACGCACGCACAACAGCCATAGACCCACGTCAGGACCGAAGATAAGGGCGGGAGAGAGGAATCCTCTTAGGATGAGCAGAAGATAGACGGTGACATGCACAGTTTGGAACTTAACTTGGATGCTGCCTCTGGCACAAGGAGGACGTACGTACGTCGCCAACTGCCTTGACTTGGGGCAACATGCCATGGGTTGGTTGGCAGGCAGCTTGGCTTGTATCAGACCGAGGAATCACCATGTTTTGCCAAGGAGATGGTACCAAACATGTGTGTGCGTGTGCGTGTGTGTTCACCAGCTAGCTGCCTCAGTTTGGTGTCATATTAGGCGTCTCGGACCGACAGACTCTACTATAACTGGACTGCAAGGTCAAGTTAGCACCACTACTGAAATACTATTATTTCTGTCATTCTGTGCATAAGAGTATCAGAAATACCGCAAATTGCTAATGTGCTAATTTGATATGGTCGTATCCAAGACTTGGGCGATGAGTCGGGTGCGATGTACATGTCTGTACTTGATTTGGTATATAAGCAATGCACAAGTCAACTAAGTACATGTATATTGCGAAGATAACATTCAAGTATCCAAACTGAAACGTAGGGGTCCGCATATTGAACTGGCCAAATTAATCCAGAGTCAACTGAGCACCGCCCACAAAGATCGCATCAAACTCTCATTTTCTTTCCTGAAAAGATCAAACCAGAAGATGTACTCTGAATTTTTCTCGCTCGTTCGCTGGACAGCGGCGTGCCCGAAGAAGGCACACATTACATTAGAGTAGGGAAGCTATCAGCATTCACCTCTCTCGCGTCGTGTCGCGTCGATTTTTTTCCTCACTGTAAATGAGTTAGTTGGTGGGCAATCACTATGTGAAATGGCTAGCTGCATCTGCCCAGTCCAGTCATCTGTAACGCCTGGAATTGGTCAAGTCCTCCTCGGGGAACATGGAGGAACACTAAACTGCGCTGCGGGTTTTTTTCTATGGGGCCGACGACGAGAAAGAAAACGTAAACCTTTTGGTGCTTTGCGCTCCAAGTTCGTGGATTGCGAGATCGATCGCTTGACGCGTAGTTTAGATCGCAATTAGTCAATGCGTTCGCGGCGATTCTCGTCGCGTCAAGCGGCCGAATAGCTTGCGCGCATTCTGGTGTCTGCAACGGACGGACAAGGACGGTGCAAGTTCAGAAATGAACTGCACATCAAACAAGAACTTTCACTTGTAGAACACGGGATCAAGCAGGAGAACTTTGACAGCTTTAAAAGATCGGGTTGGTTCACATATATCTTTTTTCGAGGGTATTCACATAACATATATATGTACAAACTACCAGTAATACAATTCATAACCACCTCGATTACCTTATCTACAGTCCAATAATAATACTATCACAAACCAAGCGTAGCTGGGACTGCACTGGCTAAGACTAGTCTTTTGGCTGCGGGCAAGGGTTAATTAACTACTCCCTCCGTCCCATAATATAAGAACGTTTTTTACACTAGTGTAGTGTTAAAAATGCTCTTATATTATGGGACGGAGGGAGTACTATAACAGCTAGTGTGAGCTTCCTGGTGCAAGCTAAGCTTTTGGCGTCCTCTCCAAAGGGAAATTGCAAGGAAGGTGAGTGACAGTGTGGCACTCTGTCAGCAGACAGCTCCTGCCTCTCCAGGCCCGGCCAATAGTGGCTCCCTCTCCAAAGGGAAATCTAGCTAGCTAAGCTGGTCGTCATGTTCCGGTCAGAGCCAGATGTCCGCACTGATTTGGGCACGCGATGCTGATCATGGGCTTGGATTACGCGGCAATGTACGGGAGCGGAGTTAATCATGCACGCGCCTTGTCCTGTGCCCTACCCGTGGCGCACATTATGGATCGGATTAGATAGACAAAGAGGGTGTGGGGGGACAGACAAGTGCTGGTGTTCGTCGGCGGCCTCGGATGAAGAAGCTTCGTTCCTTCTGCTGGTCCACACGTTGAGTGCAGGCAGGGACACTACTTTGAGATCCGCACTGCACACGTTGCTTCTGCGATAGTAGCGTCTGATGTGTCCTTGTAGTAGTAGTATTATGCAAACTCATTTATCGAAAGCGGAATTATTCTTCTGTCTTGCTAAGTCTGAAGCATTCGAGATTTTCCTATGGCCAAGTCGACGCCCTGAAACTGTCAGATGTGGCCTCGTCCAGGTTCACGCGCTGGGGTAGTAGTATCATCATCAACCTAAACATAAGAAAATCTCTGTCGACTGACGCACCACCCCTCATTTAGTCGAGCAAGATGCGCCTTTTTTTGTCCCGCCTACACCGGTGGACAATGATATACAGACTTAAGAACATCTGAATCTCTAAGAGGCGCTAGATGTGCGTTTTTTTTCCTTTTTGCGGGGAGATGTGAGAGAAATTGAGCGGCATTTTGATGCTTACTAACATGAGAGTAAAAACCTGGCTTAGTTATGTTTAGATGCCATACCATAAGTGCGTCCTTCCCTCCCCTTGGGCGGTTAGGGCAAACTCATCCCCTCCGGGCTTGGTCGATGAGCCCGTTAATTCGCCTCCTCTATGCATGCCGCCCTGGCATCCGGTGGCAGGGAGTGGAATCTCGCAGTGCCGACTCCGGCTAATAGTTTATGCTGGGGTTTTTTACTCCTCGCAGGTGCGGGTGCTTAGGCGGATGGTGACACTTCTTCTTCAAGTTGGTCTTCCAGGCTACAAACCTCCTTGAGTTTGTTTGTCTAGATGGAATTGACGAAGCTCCGATATAGATTCTTGTTGTCCCCTTAGGGCGACGAGGTTAGACTTTTTTGTCGTGCATGTGCGATGGCGAGATTTGATATCAAGTGCTTTGGATCGATTCAAGGGTTCAACGACGAGGACTACTGCTCTAGAGCGTTGGTCCTTGCACGTGCACAAGGACTTCTCGGGTGTCATCAACATGGTCAGCCAGCTCCGGTAGGGGCAACGGCTCGTTCTTTCGACGATAGTGGTAGCTCGGTGATCCAAGGATCACAATGTTAATAGGGGTAGGTGTTCTACACTTGGTGAACTTTTACAATAAATCTGGATACTTTTCACAAACAAAAATCTTCGCATAATCTTTATTGTAGGATACAGACAGAACTATCAAGTCCCAACATTACAGGACCACATTTTCTAGGGACGTAGTGCGAAATTTACAAGATGGCCCGAGTAATATTTTCAGCAAGGCCCACGGTGCGACTTACGCTGGGCTAAGCCCAGACACTCACTACTAGCATTGCCACGGCCCACACACAGGGGGCCTCCAACAGCCCACCCGATCCTGGACTGTTTATTGGTTGCTCGGCACGCAGGAGAAAATGGAGATATTTATCTACTCTACTGATTTGTTTCAAATTCTCGAAAAAAAATACTGATTTGTTTCAAAAAATAAACTCTACTCTACTGATCATCATAAAAAAAAGGAAGAGGGGAGGAGACAAAGCTGTCAAAGTCTGGGCGTCGCCGTCAGCACGCCCCCTCCGCCGACCATCCGGCGAGTGGCAGCGGCTCAACGTCGTCGTATCCGCGTCAAGAATCAGGGGACGGGGACTTACTAGATGAATCCCCGACGCCGCCTTTATTCCATTTCCATGTACGTGCGTGGATAGGGGAGAACAACCAATAATGCACCAGCACCCCTCCGATACCCCCTTCTGTGGCTGCCATCCATAAGGAAAACGATCAATCACACATCACACAGGTTCCTTTCAACTTCACAGATCAAGCAAGGGCTTCTTTGATTCGCAGTAATGTCAAAACATAAACATTGAGTTGCAATGGCATGTCCATTTGAATATATCAAGACTTTGGTTTGTTTGATCGTCTCACAGTAAAAAAAAAGGTAGGGGTATAATTTTCAGGAGCTTCGAGTAGATGCTAAATTTTCTATGAAATGTAGCCAAAGATACACAAAACAAAAGAGGAAAGAAAACATGCATATTATACATCTGAAAACAGAGTGCGCTGGAAGGATCATCTTCAGTTTTGAGGCCCCATCAATCGCGAGAAACTGATGATCATTCTGATATAGGGCATCCATATTTTTTCTCTTTTCGTCAAACGACGGCGACGGCCGGATTCCTCTACCATTGAGAGGACGGAAAATACCAGCATCCTTTACGTGCCAAACTGAAAGTAAAGCCTAAGCTTCCCCGCAAAAAAAAGAAAGTAAAGCCTAAGCTAGGAGGAGGAGCTTTCCAGGGCACGCTTACTGCTTCCCCTGCTCGACCTACAAAACAGACTTTAAACTTCAGGACCGCACAAAGGTGCCAAAACAGACCATGTCTGGATCTGTATCACCAGGAAAGGCACAGGACCACAAGGAATGCAAATTGGTGGCAGTTCAATCTGGAACTAGCAATCAAGTAGGGCACCCAAGTTGCACAACAGATCTATCCCAAGTGATTCATCAAGTACACCAAGCGCCAGGGTAGATTGCTCATCCATGCCATGCATGTAACGATGCCCACATCGAATGCCCCAATCTCCACGAAACATTACACGCATATAGCAATGATCTACTCCCTCCGTTTCTAAATATAAGTCCTTTTAGAGATTTCAATATGGGGTACATACGGAGCAAAAAGAGTGAATCTATACTCTAAACTCCGTATGAGTTCATGTTGAAATCTCTAAAAACACTTATATTTAGAAACGGAGGGAGTATATAGTATATAGGAACCTAATTTTCAAACCTTATAGCCACCCTCAACTGACATAAGTAAAAAAATGGCATAACTTATGTAATTTAGAGATGGTTGCAGACGCATAGCTTTTCCCCCCTCACTAAACAAGTAAAGGGTCAAGGTTGGACTAGAAAAATGTACAACTTAACACAGCTAGCTTCACACTGAGAGCTGAATATTGCCCTCTCAATAAAGATACTAAAAGGATGGAAGAGAATATTCAAAAAAAATTATTCAATCTTATGCCTTCTGGGGAACATTGTTATCTTGACAAAAAGAGATGATTCTCCTTTTTGTGCTTCAGTCACCGAGGATATGTAAGGAGCACAGCCCTTTTGGTCTGAGCATCAGATGACCAAACCAGATATTTTTCCAGTATAGGAAACCACTAAAGCCACGAGGACATGTACAACCACAATGGTCCTATGTCAGCCTGATTGTCTCCTAGACGTTTTTCTAGCATGGAGGGTATAGCTTTCACTTAGCCAAGGGACGATCACTGTGAAAGAGACATCATTAAGTACTACAGATGACACTTATCAGTGTATCTGGTGTCTCTAGGTGATATGAAGGACAACCTGAAGTAAAGAAGGTATATATGCATATTTTACCCCCCACGTGAAGAACGAACTGGATTCGACTTTGCTATCGCAGAGCAGTAAATAGAATCCTCATCATCACGTGAATACACGTAGCAGTCAACTTTGTCAACTTTCTACGAAACTTTTCATATGCAATATCAATGATATTCGGAGGTAGTTTAGGCATTGTGCGTAAGGACACACGACCTGTTTTATCTAACTAATATACTTCTACTCAACTGATAGTTTACTCTGTGCAGGTAGCAAATAACTGAATGGGTTGTTGGGTTGGCCCAATCAGCTCAAGTTTTCATCCTTATAGAAAACTGGCCGAAAATACTAAAACACTAAAGTTTGGGCATAGCCTGCAGTGCCGCATAACTATTTTTAAGGCAAGGTTAAAAATCAAACCAACACAAGAGCAAAGATTGTTGGAATATGTTAAATAATAGCAGTAACACAGTGAAGAGGAAACAAGATTAAGCTAATCTAGATAAACTACCTTAGATCTTTGCTAAAACTTGCACAGAACATAATAAAGGCTTCAAGAAGATGCATGCAGCTCACCTTTTCGGCAATATCAAAAGAGTGGTGGACCTGCTCCAATATAGAGTATCGCTGCAACTTGGCAGGATCCAGCAGAAACAATTCACCCTGTAAACAATATTACCGTGACAAGGCTCTATCCCCTGAGGGCAATTAAGTGGGTTGCAAGCATATGTTTCCTGTTCCTACCAGTCCATTTCTGTAATCCCTGAATTAGAATGGAATAATGACCCTAAGATATAAGGAAAATGAGTTTACAGATGGGAAAAATCTGTTGTGCATTACAAGCCAACAACAAAACAATATCAGAAGATATCTCAAAAAAGTACCAAGGAAAAAAAAGTACACTTAGTATGACTAAATGTGCAGTTGGAATGAAGAGCGTAAACACATTAAGTACACCTAGATGTTCAGCACCACTACAATGTTAGGTCCAGAATTATATGGATTATGTCCAAAGAGGTTGCAACCAAAGGAATGCGCTAAAATCGCCCACAGTTCAGAAGCTTGCTCAGTATTCTGCAGCAATGCTAATAATCAGATGGCTTAAACATGCATGCCAACATATCTATAGCTTGACTATTCCATAAAGTTCAGGACCAAATCGATAAATATAAAGGATGTTACGTGTATACAGGTGACACATGAAATGAGGCTAGTATCAAAACTTTTGAAAGGTGAATAAGACACCCCCCGTCGCGCAATACAAGTAGTTCACGCATGCACCAGCAACCGTCCTATGCTGGCTGGCATGCACAAGGAAAATGACCAATCACACTTAACACAGGTTCCTTCCAACTTCACGGATCAAGGGCCTCTTTGCTTCGCAGTAATGTCAAAACATAAACATAGGATTCCTATGTCATGTCCGTTTCAATCCGTTATGACTTTGGTTTGTTTGATCGTCTCACACTAAAATAAAGTATTCTTTCCAAAAGCTTGAGTGGACGCTAAATTTTCTATGAAATGCAGTACAAACGAATATTTAGGAAAAAATTCTGTGTGGTTCAATCCTACAAATCAAACGACCAACATAAAAGAAAATTCCTAAATACTCTAACCCTTCATAATCCTATGAAAATCCTTTGAATCAAAAAGGTCCCCAAAGGATTTCATCACCGGCTTAGTCCAGCCAAAGATACACAAAAAAAGGAAAGGCCGAGTGTCAAACAAAAACACACATATTATACATCTGAAAACAGAGTGCGCTGCAAGTATCATCTTCAGTTTTGAGGCTCCATCGATCGGGAGAAACTGATGATCATTCTGATAAAGGGCATTCATTTTTTTCTCTTTTTGTCAAACGACCACGATGGCCGGATTCCACTATCATTGAGATAACGGAACAACAGAAAGTACCAGCATCCTTTACGTGCAGACCTCAAAGTAAAGCCTAAGCTAGGAGTTTTTCTACCTGAAAGACCTAAAGAGCGTGCTTCACGACGGCACAGAGGGCCGCCAAAACAGTTCAATCTCTGGATCTCTTCCACCAGGAAAGCACAGAGCCGCCAGTTCAATCAGGAAGTAGCAATACGGCCTCCAACTTGGAGAACAAATCTATCCCAAGTGGTTCATCTGGTAAATCAAGCGTCAGAGTGGATTGTTTTTCCATGTCATGCAACCATACCCACATCGAATGCCCCCTGATCTCCATGGAAAATTGAGACACATGTGACAATGTACCTAATTTGCAATCCAGACACAGATCCGTCTGGTCACACACAATTCAACATAAGCAACAAAAATAATATTACTTACATAATTTCAAGATGGTCACATATCCATCTGATTTTTCTCTATTCGCTAAACAAGTATAGGATCAAAGTTGGACTAGCAAAATGTACAACGTAACACAGCTAGCTTCGCACTAAAAGGTGAATATTGTCAAAAAGATCAAAGGAATATTCAAAGCATTTTCCTATTCAATCTTATGCCTTCTGGGAAGGGAACATTGTTATCTTGACAAAAGAGATGCGTGCTTCTCCTTTTATGTTTCAGTCACCGAGGATATGTAAGGAGCACAAATCTTCTTTGCTCTGAGCATGGGAGTATCAAACCAGATATTTTGCCTGTATAGTGAACCACTAAAACCACAAGGGCATATACAAGTACAATGGGTATATGTCAGCCTGCTTGTGGGGCCTCAGAAACGTGGGAATATAAAAAACCTATGATTTAAGTGGCATGTCCTCTTGAATCCTATAGGATAGGAAAACTATGGGAATTCTGATCAAAGAATGTTTGAAAACACAGGAAAGACAAATAGAATGCAAATGAAACCTAAGAAAAATTCCTAAGGATTTCAATCCTGCGAATCAAGCAAAAATTGTAGATTTTTTTCCTACAGAAGAAAATCCCCCAAAGAGCCTATAAAATTCCTTTGAATCAAAGAAGCCCTATATGTTTTTCTAGCATGTAACGTGATGTCTCTTCGGTGTCACTAGGTGATATGGAGGACAGCCTGAGGTAAACAAGGTATATATTCATATTTACCCCCACCCCCACCCATGTGAAGAAGGAACAAGTGGATTATATTTTGTTATCGCAGAGCAGTAAGTGGATTCTACTTTGCTATCGCAGGGCAGTAAATAGAATCCTTATCATCAAATGAATACACATAACAGTCAACTTTGTAAATTTTCTACAAAACTTTCCATATGCCATATAAATAATACCCGCAGGTAGTTCAGAAATTGTGCTACAGTCCTGTAGGGATGCAAGTGGACGAACCCGCGGGCTGTTTTATCTAACTAATGGTATACTTCTACTTAGCTGATACTTCTGCAGGTACCTAACCAATAGTTTACTTTGTGCACATAGCAAATAGCTAGATGAGTTGTTGGGTTGGCCCAATCAGCCCAAACTTGCATCCTTATGTATGGATAGGCGAGCCTATCGAATAAAACTGAATGGTTCTACTAGAAAAAGATATAACAGAATTGTATTGTAGAAAACTGGCAAAAGAAATACTACAATACATGATGGCCTGCTGCGCTGGATAACTATTTTTAAGGCACGGTTAAAAATAAAGCCAACAACAAAAGCAAACTACCTTAAATAAGCAACATCAGCAACAAAGTGAAGAGATGCAATGATTAAGCTAGTGCTACTCTAGACAAACTACCTTAGATCTTTGCTAAAAGTTGCACAGAACATAACAATGGCTTCAAGAAGATGCATGCAGCTCACTTTTTCGGTGATAAACAGAAGAGTGATGGCTCTGTTCCAACATAGAGTATCGCTGCAACTTGGCAGGTCACAGTAGAAAAAGTTCACTTTGGAAACAACAGTAATGTCACCAGGCTCCTGCCCTGAGTGCAATTAAGTGGGTTGCAAGCATATGTGTTCCATTCCTGCTAGCCCATTTTATGTAATCCCTGAATTTGAATAAAATAATGACCCTAGGCTATAAGGAGTATGAGTTTTCAGAAGGGAAACAAATCTTTTAATGCTATGCAAATGCATTACATGCCAACAATAAAACAATATCAGCAGATATCTCAAAAAAGTACAAGGGGAAGTACTTAATACCACTAAGCATGCAGTTGAAATGAAAAACCTAAGAACGTTAAGTACATCTACATGTTCAGCGTCACTACATTGTTAGGTTCAGAAATATGGTACCTATTATCTCCAAAGAGGTTGTGACCGAAGGAATGCGCTAACTATCGCCCACAATTCACAAGTTTGTTCCAGTATACCACAGCCATGGTAATAATCGGATGGCTTAAGCATGCATGTCGAAATATCTACGGCCCGACTACTCCATAAAGTTCAGGATCTAATCGACAAATATCAATGATGTAACGAGTATACAGGTGACGCACGACATGACGCTAGTATCAAAACTTTTGAAAGGTGAATAAGACAACCCTCATCGCGCAATACAAGTAGTTCGTGCAAGTAGTTCCTGCATAGACACAACTGGTTTCAGGTCTGTAGAGAGCTAGGTTATCACAATAACAGACAAGGCTAAGGCTGTTAATTGGTAGTCCTCCTCTAGTATATGTCGGCAGCGGATCCATTGGTTGTGCATGTTATACAAGATGTGCTTGATCCATTTACATCAACTGTTCCACTCAGGATAGCCTACAACAACAGGCTAGTTCTGGCAGGTGCTGAGCTAAGACCATCTGCAATTGTAAGCAAGCCGCGAGTTGATATCGGTGGCAGTGACATGAGAGTTCTCTACACCCTGGTAAGCTTCTAACTCTAGTAGTGGACAATATATGCAAATACTTTGGTTATTTCACTCTTTTACGTGGGTTGTTAGTATAATTGTGAAGGAATTCCATAGAAGGAAAAGGTCTCATAGATGATTAATTTACTCCTAGCAAACTCAAACGAATCATATGTTAACTGGTTTGAGTTTGTCTTTGACTTCAAAAGATATTGGTGGATCCAGACGCCCCAAGCCCAAGTCACCCATCACTAAGGGAGTACTTGCACTGGTAAATCAAATGCAAACATGTTCTTATTCTCACCAATACGATTCCAAACCCTCGACCCATCTGTTTTCTGCCATGAAACTTTAGATGTATGTTCCATACTTAATTTGCTCTAATTATGATATATCTCCACTCCTGTGTAGGATGGTGTCAGACATCCCTGGAACAACTGGTGCCAGCTTCGGTATGATGCCATGCATAACAATTTGTTCAATGTGATTTTTTGTTTTAGCTGAATTTTGTGGACGCAGAAATCAGGCCATGTTAAGTTCTTTCCCTCAAACGACTCGATACAAGTTAATTCCAATATAGCCCATCGTTAACACCAAGACATCTTGAACCATGACAAAGAATAACAATAAACAGCGTAAAATGACATTAGTATGTTTTGCAAATGAAATGGAAAACATTAAGACAAGGCCACTGTACAGCCTAAAGAAGCAAGAACTCTTAAAACAGTGGTATACTTAAGAATTTCCTTTTTCAATCTACTATTTATACTTTATTTCCACATGTACAAACACAAAATCCATGCAATCAATTAATATCATTCAATCTTATACTGGTTTTGAAGACTTTTATGATATATTGTGCTAGCAACTAACATATACAGCAGAACAAAGGTTACCCCTATACATGAAGATTATATTAGAATTACCTAGAACAAACAAAGTAGACTACGTTGCAGATAAATGACTAGATTGGTATGTTTCCACCAAGTTGAATTACTCTTTAAATTCTTAACTGGTGCTCTTGCAGGCCAAGAGCTTTTAGTTTATGAAAGGCCAGAACCAAGATCTGGTATCCACCGGATGGTATTTGTGCTGTTCCAGCAACTAGGCAGGGGTACAGTTTTTGCACCAGATGTGCGACACAACTTCAGCTGCAGGAACTTTGCACGACAGCACCACCTCAACATTGTGGCTGCCTCATATTTCAACTGTCAAAGGGAAGGTGGATCAGGCGGAAGAAGGTTTAGGCCAGAAAGTTCTCAAGGGGAGTAGGGACTAGATAGTACAGAGTACTGACCATTGTATGCGGTACTGTAGTGCTGCATCACAAATAATGTGCAGTACATAGAATGTCTTGTGTCACCTAAATATGCAGCATTATATGCGTCTTCAGCTATGATGAGCTTGATGGGATATATCTCAGTCATTAGTTAATCATCTGATCATGGAAAGTATTCTTGAGGGAATACAAAAGATAAACTCAGGCTTTTACAATGTTAGTTAAGCTCAACTAGTTTATAGTTCTGAGCACCTGCTTTGCATTTCAACAAGTTCTATTGAATAAATCAACACACTGTAAATCATCAAAGTTATTTTTGAAAGAAATCCCAAGATATATTTTAGACGAAAGGCAATATTGGTCAACTTTGTATTAAAACCCACAAGTGGCAAGGTAAGCCCCAAGGTAGGTCCAATGTTCACATTATTCCTTATTCAAAGCAACAGGGGTGCTAGACATTCACATCATTACATCAAACACTTAAAGGTGAAAACATAATATTACAAGACCCCAAGAGCAGTCACAACTTACAGCAGAAGCATATCATCGGGAGGAACCGATCACTTCTTCCCAAGGTGGCATACCTCCACCAGTTCCCAGGACTCCAAGCTTTTATCCTCGGTGTCGGTTCGATAAAGTGCGAGCTCGGAGATCTCGAACTGCAGTCCAGAAATTTCACTGTCCATTTCCTCTACTTTCTTCCTTGCTGCTTCCTTCTCTTCGTCTGTTAGATCCCCATACAAGAGGCTTACATGTGGCATATATGCTGCAATCGTGTAAAAAAACATGAATCGATTGTCATCAACTTGTCAATGTTTCAGGATCAAAGTACATGTAGTCTGGCACTGCACTCACGGGTTGATCTCTGAAACCCGAAGTGGGCGCAGAAGTGGTCGCTTGTGTGGATCACCTGCAACATTCAGATAACTTGGCATAAGCAGAAGTGCAGAGCAAATAATCGAAACGTTGTGCAAACCACACCTCTCAGAACGCATTGACCTCTCGATTAGCGCTTGGGGAAGGAACAGTGGAGGGATTAAAGCTAGGGGGCTGACCTCGGGGGTGGGCTCGAGGAGGAGGTAGACGCACTGGTAGAAGAAGTCGCCGCGGGCGACGCCGGTGACGCGGGCGGTGTAGGGGGCGACGTCGGCGGCCGCAGCGGCGGCGCGGAGGGCCTGGATTGCGGCGGGGCGGCGCATGCGCACGGCGCCGACGACGGTGGCGTGCGGCTCGAAGGGCGGGCCGCCGTGCGCGGCGCGGAGGCCGGCCATGAGGCCGCGGAGGCGGTCGCGGACGGGCTCCGGCGGGAGGGCCCACACGGAGTACACCTCCTCCGGCGACTGGTCGGTGGGGTCCATGCGGGCTGGGCCTGAGCGGCGGTGGCGCTTGGGCTTGGCGAAATGCGGGGTGGGAAGCCGAATATGCCTCGCTGAAGAGGTGATCATCACTGGATTAATGGAGCCGGTGCCGCGATTTGTTCCATACGGGTGCGTTCGGGCGATGGGACGCTGACTGTGGGGTCCCGGTTTTCAAATGCAGTTTTCGGGGCCACCAGCAGCCGGAAGCGGCTAACGCACTCGGATTAGAACGAATAATGCGTGATTATTAGGTGCTTATAATAGTGGAGATCTGAATCTAGCCGGAGAGCCACCTGCTGCAGTGATTAACAAACGGCAACTCTGCAAGCTTGTGTAGCCACTTGTGGATAGAATTGGAGTAAAGTCAATGCAGCTACTCTGGATGCTTGCTAGTTACAGTATCTCGGAGCCCGCGCGGCAACCACCGCTCGGTGCTTTCGTTTAGCAAAAGACTTAAGGACCGCTCAGAAAAAAAGCAAAAGACTTGAGGATGACGACCTTTCGATTACGTAACCAAGAGGCAAAAGCGCGAAAGTGTTACGTGTCGCATACCTGCCCCAATTATGGTGGTTTCATGTGGTTTTAGCGTTCGGCGGTGGTTTTCTAATGACCTAGCCTCAGTTGTACTGATTTTGTGTCATTTCATCAAAATGGTGCTACCGCTCGTTAGATCGACCATCATGTGTTTAAAATTAAATTAGCAACATTGGTGTTCTGGCTATATTCATCCTTCTAAATTTGATAAAAGTGCACTTTGCAAACTGAAACTATGGATCGTTTTTTCCCTTCTAAAATATAAAATGAAAGAAATTCCGGTAAATGAGCAACTCAAAATTTGCAGAGAATAACAAAATATAATCCACAAAGTTGTGGGAACACTGTTTATAAAAAATAGAAGTGACTCAAAATCATTTAAACAAAATAAGATTTTGGAAAAAGTGCATAATTTTTAGGGCAAAAATACAAAGTAACACAACTAGAGAAATAAGTTTAAAATATAAAGGCCATATGAAACAGTTCTTTTACATTTTCAAATATGTTATTAGGGCAAAATTGGCTCCGGTTAGAGGGATCCTGTATGTCGTGCTGATACAGAAGTGAAGAGTCAGAACAAGGGGGCACCATTTTCAAATGGAGTTACTAGGATTAGGGATGCTCCAAAAGACTAACTTTATATGTGCTATCAAAGAGATTAAAAGGTAGCGCGCTTCGCCGCGTCGTTCTTCACTCGTGGGATTAATTATTTTACAATTGGTTGTTTTGTTTGGATCTTATCTGTATTGGTTTTGTGTTTTAGTTATGTTCTAGTGGTGTTTATTTTTTGGTTCCTATATCGTGTCAGGTTTTTGTTGGAGAAAGTATTTGTTCCGAGAGGAGAGTGAAGTCGTTTGGTGCGTGGTTGTGGTGTCTTTACACGTTTTGAACTCGGTGTCAGTTGGCCGTTGTTGTTTGGGCCTGTTAGGATCCCCTATTCCACGCTGAAACAATCGAATTGCTGCTATAACGCGCACATGGATCAACCCACAAAAGTCTCGCTCGCTCAGCTAGGCTGGTTGTTCCTCTTGCTCGGTTTTTTTGCGCCCGTACCAGGGCTATATCTTAGAAAAATGGATTTTTTTAAATTTGAAAGGGCTATTTTAATTAAAAGATGTTCGAGGATTTATTTTTTAAATATTTTGAAATTTAAAAACCATGAAATTGAGAAAATTTACATAAATCTTAAACATATTCATGGGTTTCAAAAAATGTTTTAAAATTAAATAAGTTTGCAAATTTTAAAAGTGTGTACAAACTTTAAAAGTGATGTGAACTTTAAAAGTGTCCATGAATTTAATAAATATTAATTAATCTGAAAACAATTAAAAATAAATGCTTACAAATTTTAATAAGTGATCATGAATTAAAAAGAGAAAAATAAAAAATAAAAGGAGAATGGGAAATAAAACTAAACAACACACACTGGGCTCTCAACGATCCACAATCCCCGAATGACCAAAACACTTTAAATCGTGGGAGCTTAGTATCTCTATAAAAAATAAAAAATGTTTTTAATATTTACAAATTTTAGTAAGTGTTCGTGAATTACAACGTAAAAAAAGAGTGAGACATAAAACTAAAAAACACACGCCGCCCCACAATCCCCGAAGCACCAGAACGCTTCGAATCATGGGAGCTTAGTATCTCTATAGATAACAAATAAATGCGAGAGAAACTAGAGGAATGGAGATCAAACTGTCATTTTAATGATTTTTTTGTTGAATTTGAAACAATTGTGCTAGTTAATAAATATGCAAACCTAAGTAGAAACTTGGACGCAATTGAAGTCAAGTCGATGTAGCAATTTATTTCAAAATCGAACACACAAACTATGTCTTATGTTATGTGTGTCATTGTAGTGAAATAATCTTGTGTGACTAACTTGTTTTGTATCTATTTTGCAATCTTATTAACATGTTTCTATTTATGCGTCTACTTCCTCTTTGAGCCTTTCTCGAGCGAGGTGCGTGCTCCACTTGGGAAAATCATAGTTGCGTGGGGCAAGAGGTAATAGGCAATGTGGTCAAGCAACTCAAACAATCAAGAACCAAGCTTGTAGATTTGATGGCCATGAATGCAGATCAACTAGAAAGTCATGGAACCGATAAGATGAATGCATTCTATAAATAAGAGATGCAATGAATTCAAATGTCTAGAATTAGTTGCTTAAAAGAGGTTGACTATAATGCAATCTCCTCCCCGCCACATCATTGTTTGGCTTGCCAGAAAGTAAGGCTATGAAACTGAAAGATGAAGCATAGGTGTAGTAGTCTGAACGGGTTGTACTGGAGACAATGTTTACTAATTTTTTCGAAGAACATTTCACAAGGGATTTGAATATGAATCCTATATTTGAGCTTGTTGAGCCGAGGAGATGACGCGGTGGCAGTCTCTCCACTTGTGTCCTCAAGGTCGTGGGTTCGAACCAGTCTCCTTGCAGAATTATTATGCAAGGGTAATGTTATCTAGAAATTCCTTTCCCCATATCCCACCTTGTGTGGGAACTTCAATATGGGGTACGGCCTTTTACTGAGGAGATTAATGAGGGATTTCGTGAATACTTTCAAAAGACGAGATCACTACAAATATCTTCCAAATATGTTCATTAAAGGCACCCAGTCTGGATAGCTTTCATAGCAAAATTTAACAAACTCAATGGGGTAGCGCTGGAACATGAGGTAGTTGCAGTGGTGGAATGCTTCTTTAATTCAGTTAGCATACTAGCAAGGGGTTTGAACACACTACTATTTTGCTAATCCTAAATATTTACAATCATGTGAAGTTGAAAGATTTTAGTCTGATAGTTTGTGTTAAACCCTCTACAAAGTTGTGACAAAAATGTCCAGTGAATAGATTGTGGACAATCCTTGGTGATATCATTTTCTCTGAATCTAAGTGCCTTAGTTCTAGGGTATATTATCATTGAGAATGCTCTTACAACTTTTGAATATCAACATTTTATGAAGACAAGTACTAATCTAGGGTTTTGTACTTACAAGTTAGGCCTCTAAAAAGCCTATGACATAGTGGATTGGATTGGGAATTTTATGTACTTTATAATGCAAAAGACAGGTTTTGCTCACAAGTGTATGCAATTTATTATGGCATGTATGAACACTTTGAGATATTCAGTCAAACAAAGCCATCTCGGGTTCGTTTGCACCATCTCGCACACCCAATATCCTTTTGATGCTTTTGTGTGTGGATGATGGTCAATAAGCTCTTCTTGGGGTATTGCACAAATGGGAATATGAATTATGTAAAGGTGTGTCGTCAGGTGCCACGTATATCACATTTCCACTTTGTAGATGATAGCTTGCTATTGTTTCAAAGCCTAAGAAGGTCAGGCAAATCACATCATGTTAGTGATTGAGCATTTGTAAGAGGGACTAGACAACTCATTAATATGACTAAATTCTTTACATACTTGGGAGAATTTCCCACCTCATAAACATAAGGTGGTAAGATAGTTCTCCGATGCAACAAGAAGCCTTTGAGGCCAAATAGTGGGGTTGTCAATCTTAGAAGGCAAGACGTACAAGGAAAAATTCGAGAGTTCGCAAGCAAATATTGTTTGAGTGAGGTGGCAACCATGTTTCCTCATGTGGTAAGAAAACCATTATTAAAATCATATCTAAGCTATCATGACATATCTCACGGGCCACTAATACAAATCCGAATAGCACAGGCCCCTCATCACTGACCAGACGTCAGTGATGAGCCTTAACACTGACCGACCTCTTTGGTGGCGTTAGTGATATCTATTTTTGGGCTCAGCTCGATGGTTATTACAGGTAGGTCTAAAATGGGGCGGTCATTGATATCTTGTCCCAATGATGAAAGATGACCAAAGGTAATCATGGACCGACTACTATATTTGATCTATCTTTGTAGTCTATTCAAATTTGTGAAGGAAATATGCCCTGGAGGCAATAATAAAGTTGTTATTTATATTTCCTTATATCATGATAAATGTTTACGCCCTGAATTGTATTAACTGGAAACTTAGTACATGTGTGAATACATAGACAAAACATAAGTGTCCCTAGTATGCCTCTACTTGACTAGCTCGTTTATCAAAGATGGTTATGTTTCCTAACCATAGACATGTGTTGTCATTCGATGAACGGGATCACATCATTAGGAGAATGATGTGACGGACAAGACCCATTCATTAGCTTAGCATTATGATCGTTACAGTTTCATTGCTACTGCTTTCTTCATGACTTATACATGTTCCTCAGACTATGAGATTATGCAACTCCCGAATACCGGAGGAACACCTTGTGTGCTATCAAACGTCAAAACGTAAATGGGTGATTACAAAGATGCTCTACAGGTGTCTCCGAAGGTGTTTGTTGGGTTGGCATAGATCGAGATTAGGATATGTCACTCCGTGTTTCGGAGAGGTATCTCTGGGCCCTCTCGGTAATGCTCATCACTATAAGCCTTGCAAGCAATGTGACTAATGAGTTAGTTGCGGGATGAACTATTACGGAACGAGTAAAGAGACTTGCCGGTAACGAGATTGAACTAGGTATCATGATACCGACGATCAAATCTCGGGCAAGTAACATACCGATGACAAAGGGAACAACGTATGTTGTTATGCGGTTTGACCGATAAAGATCTTCGTAGAATATGTAGGAGACAATATGAGCATCCAGGTTCCGCTATTGGTTATTGACCGGAGATGTGTCTCAGTCATGTCCACATAGTTCTCGAACCCGTAGGGTCCGCAGGCTTAAAGCCGATGACAATTTGTATTATGAGTTATGTGATTTGATGACCGAAGTTTGTTCGGAGTCCCAGATGAGATCACGGACATGACGAGGAGTCTCGAAATGGTCGAGAGGTAAAGATTCATATATAGGACGATAGTATTTGGATACCGAAAGTGTTCCGGGGGTACCAGGTACATATCGGGTCACCGGAAAGGGGTTCCGGGCACCCCCGGCAAAGATATGGGCCTTATTGGGCCTAGGGCGGGACAAACCAGCCCCTAGTGGGCTGGTGCGCCCCATATATGGCCGAATAGGGTGGGGGAAAGGAAAGGGAGAGGAGAGAAAGGAAGGGGGCAATTCGGCCTCCCCTTTCCCTCTCTTCCCCCTCCTCTTTCCTTCTCCCTCCGGAAAACATGGAAAGGGGGGAGGCCGAATAGGATTAGGCTCCAAGTAGGATTCCTCCTACTTGGGGCACACCTCCTGCTGCTCCCTTCCCCTGCCACCTATATATATATATATGTGGGGAGGGGGCACCGCTAGAACGCACAACAGACAATCTCTTAGCCGTGTGCGGTGCCCCCCCTCCACAGTTACACACCTCGGTCATATTGTCGTAGTGCTTAGGCGAAGCCCTGCGTCGGTAACTTCATCATCACCGTCACCACGCCGTCGTGCTGACGAAACTCTCTCTCGACCTCAGCTGGATCTAGAGTTCGTGGGACGTCACCGAGATGAACATGTGCAGATCGCGGAGGTGCCGTACCTTCGGTGCTAGGATCGGTCGGATCGTGAAGATGTACGACTACATCAACCGCGTTGTCATAACGCTTCCGCTTTCGGTATTCGAGGGTACGCAGACAACACTCTCCCCTCTTGTTCCTATGCATCTCCTAGATAGATCTTGCGTGATCGTAGGAATTTTTTTGAAATTACTGCGTTCCCCAACAATTTGACCCTCCTTTTTTCCGACCGGTTAGTATTGTTGTGTTCGCGGCCTACCTCTGGGTTTTTTCAGCTGAAAGATCATGGATGTCGCCTAGAGGGGGGGTGAATAGGCGCTTTAAAATAATTACGGTTTAGGCTTGAACAAATGCGAAATAAACCCAGCGGTTAATTTGACAAGCACAAAACCTACAACAACTAGGCTCACCTATGTGCACCAACAACTTATGCTAAGCAAGAAAAACTACTTAGGTGATAGCAAGATATATGACAAGAAACAATATGGCTATCACAAAGTAAAGTGCATAAGTAAAGGGCTCGGGTAAGAGATAACCGAGGCACGCGGAGACGACGATGTATCCCGAAGTTCACACCCTTGCGGATGCTAATCTTCGTTTGGAGCGGTGTGGAGGCACAATGCTCCCCAAGAAGCCACTAGGGCCACCGTAATCTCCTCACGCCCTCGCACAATGCAAGATGCCGTGATTCCACTAAGGGACCCTTGAGGGCGGTCACCGAACCCATACAAATGGCAACCCTTGGGGGCGGTCACCGAACCCGTACACTTTGGCAACCCTTGGGGACGGTCACCGGTACCCGTCAAATTGCTCGGGGCGATCTCCACAACCTAATTGGAGACCCCGATGCTTGCCCGGAGCTTTAACCACAATGATTGAGCTCCGAACACCACCAACCGTCTAGGGCGCCCAAGCACCCAAGAGGAACAAGCTCAAGGGTACCAAGCACCCAAGAGTAATAAGCTTCTCAACTTGTAACTTTCACGTATCACCGTGGAGAACTCAAACCAATGCACCAAATGCAATGGCAAGGGCACACGGAGTGCCCAAGTCCTTCTCTCTCAAATCCCACCGAAGCAACTAATGCTAGGGAGGAAAATGAGAGGAAGAACAAGAAGGAGAACACCAAGAACTCCAAGATCTAGATCCAAGGGGTTCCCCTCACATAGAGGAGAAAGTGATTGGTGGAAATGTGGATCTAGATCTCCTCTCTCTTTTCCCTAAAAAACTAGCAAGAATCCATGGAGGGATTGAGAGTTAGCAAGCTCGAAGAAGGTCAACAATGGGGGAAGAACACGAGCTCAAAGGATAATGTTCATTGGGGAAGAAGACCCCCTTTTATAGGTGGGGAAAAATCCAACCGTTATGCTCACAGCCCGCACAGAGCGGTACTACCGCTCGTCCTCACGGTACTACCGCTAGGGGTAGCGGTACTACCGCTAAGGGTAGCGGTACTATTGCTTGCGAGCGGTACTAAAAAAATACATTCGTGCCTACCACCGCTAGACTTGTGACGAGTTTTTGGTCCGGAGCGGAAGTAGCCGCGGTAGTACCGCTCCCAAGAGTGGTAGTAAAAAAACATCCGCTCCTGTCCGCGGTAGTACCGCTACAGCCTTTTCAGAACACCAAAACTACCACAACTTCTGCAAACGGACTCCGAATTCGACGAAACCAAGTTTGTTGGAAAGCTAGCGACAAGGGCTAACACAATCTTGATAGAAATAACAATAAGAAGCAAATTAGAAAAGTACCAAGAGAAAATGGTGAGAACCCTTCCTCGAATAAGACCGGTAAAAACTACAACACCGAAAACGCAAAAGAAGAGACATGTGAACTCCGTTTTCGATGAACTCGAGCTTGTCATCAAGATGAACATAAGCTCTAAGACTCACAAAGAGAAACAAACAAGAACCAAGAAACATGATGCAAGGATGAAATGGTTTGAGCTCTCTACTAACGATACGATCAAGCTACCAACTTGAGAGCCCCCCTTGATAGTACGGCAAACGATCCTATAACCCGGTCTCCCAACTACCACCATGAGACCGGTAAAATAGAAAACCTATCAAGGGCAAACCTTTGCCTTGCACATGATCCACTTGAGCTAGATGATGACGATCTTGTCCTCCTTAAGATGGACCACCTTTCTTGATTGCGTTGGGTCGATGGAGACTAGATGATTGCTCCCCCATACTCCACTATGGGTGAGCCACTCTTCGGCACATCTTCACAAGTCCATTGACACCACAATGGATGGCAAGCTTCAAGAACTTGATCTCTTCGTGATGCTCCACCTGAACTTGCACACGGCAATCTTGATGACGATCACCACTTGATGTCATCCTTTCCATGGGTTGTATGATATCTTCCTCTTGACGCAAGCCCATGGACACGTACCTAACCCCACATAGAACTCTCACATAGACCATGGGTTAGTACACAAAGTGCAATGGACATTGCTTACCATACCATGGGATCACTTGATCCCTCTCGGTACATCTTTTACGCTTTGTGAGTTGATCAACTTGATTCACTCTTGACTTAGTCTTGATCAACCTTGAATCTTTCCAACTCTCTTCATTTGGATGATGTATTGAAGGTAAACATGAATGATCACATAATCTTCTTCTTCAAGACATGCTTGCAATAAGCTCAACACTCACATGACCAATCTTTGGATAATTCCTTAATAGAACATTGGTCAACACATAAACTCCTTGAAACCAACACATGGACTTCAAGAAATGCCTATGGACAAATCCTTCAAATATAACTCAATGCAACCATTAGTCCATAGAGAATGTCATCAATTACCAAAACCTCACATGGGGGCACCGCATGTCCTTTCAATCTCTTCAAATATAACTCAATGAAACCATTAGTCCATAGAGAATGTCATCAATTACCAAAACCACACATGGGGGCACCGCATGTCCTTTCAATCTCCCCCATTTTGGTAATTGATGACAATCACTTTCAAGAGAGTTTATATAAGGAATTATGCATCACCATGCCATGCAACAACCAATAATGCATGCGTAGGAGATGCGTATGCTTAGGAACAAACCAAAGCTAGAAGAGACAACTCTCTAAACTTCTCCACAAAACTCTCTGAAACTTCTCCCCCATTGGCATCGATTGCCAAAATGGGCGAAAAGCTTAGAAGGCCAATATAAATTGTGGTCCTCCATAAATTGCGTATTTCTCAACAAGTGAGTGGAATGCAACACACATATCCAAAGGTAAATACTTGGAGGAACACAAACTATATTGAGGCACAAAGATAGCAAAAGAATGATATGCCACAAAGACATAAAAAAGAGAGAAACAAGCAATCAAGCAATCAAAAGATACCAATTGAAGCAAGCAAACAAAGGATATCAATTGAACCAACTAGACTGAAGATCCTATGAGCCACATGAATAAGGATATTACGATATGAGTAAAGGAGTGTTCTAAAGAAAACTAGAGGAGCTCCCCATGATTTGTGCACACATAAGAATTTTTGTATTTGGATACAAAGTGCACAAAATAGGATCATAGCTCCCCCAAAATCAATAGAAACTTACAACAAGTGCAAGGTAGCAAATAGGAAACAAAACCTGGCACTTGCACTAAACACATGGTTGAGCAACATGTAAAAGAGGCAACTTAAGAATATGCTCAACCAAAATGATGTGTGAGAGTCATGGAAAAGCACTCGAGAAGACTAAAATAAGGATGAGCATTAAGCATCAACATAGTCTTGGATAAATGAGATACACGGTGCATGACATGTTCTCCCCACACACACCCAACTAGCAAATGGGTTCACAAGCTCACTAAAAAGATACCAACAAAGCTTGCGACAACCCATGGTGAAGATAGAAGAAGAAAGCCTCATCAAGACAAGGGATACCAATTAAGATGGCAAAAGCCTCATAAGGACAAGCATGAGGAAAATAATCTTCACCACACAAGAGTGCATCAAGATGCAACGAGATAAGATGCGCACTCAGGCAAAAGCTTTCACAGAGCCACCAAAGAAATAACATAAGAAAGACAAGGTGGACATGAAAGAAAGTATATCATCTAGAGATGCAATTTCTCTCAAGTGTATAAGGTTCTAGGTAGACGAAATCATGATGATATATATCTACAAAGAAGGATGTACACCCGAAATAGTTACAACACGAAGGAACAAGATATCCAAAAGGAAGTCATAGATATACCAATAAGATATTTGCTTGGAAGCATAGCACATGGCTAGATATGGTCTTATTGTATATAAATGAATTCCTACCATACAACCATCAAAGACATCACAACTAGCAACATGAGATCATCGTTGAGATGCTTTGAGAAAGGAAACAAGTATCACAAGATGGAATGAATATCATGCCAAGATGCAACCTACACAAGGTTGAATGCAAGAAAAGAATGCATGAATAGATACTTGTTACCGAGATATCATTGGAAGGATGTAGAACAAACCAATTGAACGTAATAGATAGTAGTTCATTGAGCATCCTAGCTTGACTCCAATAAGAACATGGTGACACCACCTTCCTTGTGAGTGAGCCGAGCATCCAATGCATCTCCAATTGTTCCTAGAACAACAACACAAATAAAATGGTACCCAAACTCATTGGGACCAAAGAGTTAGAAACACCAACAATAAATTAGGACAAACTCCACCAAAAGCACGTGCCAACCCAGTTGGCTTATCAAAGCATGGTAACATAACCGAGAGTATCCAAGAAACTTTGATCCAATACTTACATCCTTTTAGCGATCTAATCGAACATTTTAAAGTTTACATGAAATATATATGTCTGATATGAATGCGGTTGGGTGCCTTTACAGAACATATTATTCGTTCTTTTTGATCCCATGTCCTTATCTAATCAATCTTGACTCTATTCCTCGTAACTATAACTGAGAAATCAGATATATTGAAATTTGGGTACTAAAGCAACAATTGAGTACTTGTTAGCAATGCATTCTTTATTTGGTAGTATACGTTTTCGCACAACTACTGTGTTCAATTTGTTCTCGATAAAGATAATTTAGCAAGTTTAGTTAGAATGTTAGTAAGCTTTGTGCATTTTGCAATAAAGAAGAGATCATTCAACTTCCTTTTTCTTGATTGTCATTGCGCTTGCCTTCATTTGTTACTCATTAGCTTGGCTTTTAATTTAAACATCGGTACCTCTATACCTCATATATTTGACAATCGGCTTAATAGGACCCCGTGAGCACTTAAATCAGCTATTTTATGTTGGCGTTAGTGTTAGTGTTTTGTGTTGGTCCATTTGGCTTCGCCATAATGATATTATTTTATATAAGAAGAATATTTCTAATCCATTGTAGGCTATGCTTTTTCCTATTAACTCACTATGATGTTGGTCAATGTTGCAGCAAACAGACTGGCAATGAAGGAGGGCATCAACAAGTTGGATCCAGGGACGAAGCTCCAGAACAGACACTCGTGTCAGCTGACACCAGGATTTTTGAAAATTCTTCAATAAATTTGATCTGATAACTGTCAACTTTTTTGTCACCGTACCTATAGGACTGACCCCATAGGATTTATTTTTCAGCTTCGCCCCTGGTTGGAGCAAAATATTCCAATGATTTTATGTTCCAAAATAGGTGATGGCTAACAATATGCCCTTTGTAATGTTTTTGTGTCCATGTCATATTCCTTTTATGAAGAGTTACTCTTCTACTCCCTCTGTAGACTTTCATAAGACGTTTGAGGTCACTACTTTACAGAGGGGGTATCATCTGAAAGAGAAGTGGGCAGCCCATCACGAATCCGTGCTAGGGGACAGGCTGTGGCGTCCACACTGCCCGGCTGGAGCTGAAGATTTTCCTTTGCCGCTCCCGCTAACGGCCGGGATGGAGCCCATCACGGTGACCGTACGTGATCGTGAACGTTTCACGGATCAACGTCGCTCCATCCTACTCCTTGGCCGCTAGCGACCCAGCTAGCTACTACTAGATCATGTCGTCTCGTCGCACCTCCACTGGACAGGGCAGGCGAAACTTTGCGACTTGTGTGCTTCCCTTCCTGACGTCATATTGCCGGCCGGACAGACATGAGCAGCAACGGCGAAGAGCGGGCCGCAACGATGGAGAGGCCATCGGAGGAGCCAGTGGTGTCGGCGGCCAGATTCAGCGAGGAGCAGGCTGCAACGACGGAGATGCCATCGGAGGAGGCGAGCACCTTCAGCGAGGAGCAGGAGGCGCTGGTGCTGAGCGCGTGGGACGCCATGAAGGGGGACTCCGCCGCCATCGCGCTCAAGTTCTTCCTCAGGTACAGTACGCACAAATGTTCATATATGTACTGCCGTTTGATGCATCCATCCACTACTAGTACATATCGTTTCAGTGCCCGAAGAGAGCACATCCGTCCCTCGAGCACGTGCGGTTACATTTCTCACTGAACTTAAAAAAAGGGTATATATCGTTTCATGCATGCTTAAAAAAAAGTTTTTCTAAGTACTTCGTTATGTCTCAGTGGATGCTATATTCTTTTGATTTGCATGGAGATTCGTACAAAATAATTCTTTTCAGATTTTAATTTTTTATATATTATATCATTTAATTGAGACTTGGTTCGACTGAGACACCCTAAAGTAAAGAAAAACATGTACAGACGCACTGTAATCTTTTGTTTGATCAGAGGGAGAAATAACTTTGTTCAATTGGCCCACGTAGAATCTCCGAAAAGAAGGATACCAGTAGTGGAAGAAAGGAAAACGGATTTGATTTTTGAGATCCGGACAAAGACGTGGAAGATCGGCCAAAAGTCTACAGCGTATCGTAGCTGGCTTTTGCTTCGTCAGAAGTCTCTGCCCGCTCACGCACCCAAGGGCCATCTATCTGGTAGGAGTACAAAATAATAGTACTATCAGTATCACATCGAGCCAGCAGAGAGCCACCCAGCCTTGCCTATATAAACCGTCACCAGAACTCGTACCTCTAGACACGATCGATCACACGCACCAAGAAACGAGACAGATTAAGAAAACACGCGGAGGCAGAGAGAATCAAATGGCGTTCAGCGAGGCGCAGGAGGAGCTGGTCCTGCGCTCATGGAAAGCCATGAAGCCGGACTCCGAATCCATCGCTCTCAAGTTCTTCCTCAGGTGTCCTTTCACTTGCATTGCTCATGCTGTCATGCATCATGTCATGTGTCCGATCGTCATTCACCGGACCAATTAACGCCTTGCATTTCTCAGGATCTTCGAGATCGCGCCGGCGGCCAAGCCGATGTTCCCGTTCCTGCGCGACGCCGGCGAGGACGCGCCGCTCGAGAGCCACCCGAAGCTCAAGGCGCACGCCGTGACCGTCTTCGTCATGGCCTGCGAGTCGGCCACGCAGCTGCGCAAGACCGGCGACGTCAAGGTGAGGGAGGCCACGCTGAGGCGCCTCGGCGCCACCCACGTCAGGGCCGGCGTCGCCGACGCGCACTTCGAGGTGGTGAAGACGGCGCTGCTGGACACCATCGAGGGCGCCGTCCCCGAGATGTGGACGCCGGAGATGAAGGCCGCCTGGGAGGAGGCCTACGACCAGCTCGCCGCCGCCATCAAGGAGGAGATGAAGCTTGCTGCGGCGGCTTGATGGCACGCATGGACTCTGCTTTCATGAGCTCTCTGTTGTGATATGTCATGTGTGTGCTGTACCGTAAGCGCTGCCATAACGACAAGTGAGGCAGCCAAAAAAATCACTGTTTTATATAATCCCGATTATCAATATATTAATTCCTTCGGTTTATTTCATACTCTAAGAGCATTTCCAATAGACGGTACAAATGTAAAAATACTTAACCTTTGAACCGTCTCGGGCAAAAAACGCTGCTCCAACAGAAGGTCCATATGTAAAAAGAATTAGACCGCAGCCTCCTCGTGTTCATCGGAGCACAGGGAAGCAACTGTCGCGGTCTCGAATCCATTGAAGATCAAGTCTCCGCGGATATACGCGAGGTAGTTTAGGCTTCCAAATCTGACCTGGTGGCCAGGGGCGTAGCTATCGATCTGCTCCAGACGGCCAAGCGAGTTAGCCCGCAGTACGAAGCCGCCGAACACAAAGATTTGTCCGGGGAGAAAGGTTTCTCCCTGGACGGCGTCATTACTGACGATCGAAGGGGCCATCGAGTCCTTTCGTCGACGGCACGGTGGAACTCTCAATGAAAGCACCAAAGTCGGTGTCAAAACCGTCGGATCTCGGGTAGGGGGTCCCGAACTGTGCGTCTAGGATCGATGGTAACAGGAGACGGGGGACACAATGTTTACCCAGGTTCGGGCCCTCTCTATGGAGGTAATACCCTACTTCCTGCTTGCTTGATCTTGATGAATATGGGTGTTACAAGAGTTGATCTACGACGAGATCGTAATGGCTAAACCCTAGAAGTCTAGCCTATCAGTATATGGTAATGAATCTGTCCTATCCGGACTATGCTCTCCGCTTTATATAGACACCAGAGAGATCTAGGTTTACATGAGGTCGGTTACATAAGAGGGAATCTTCATAGTCGGTCGCCTAGCTTGCCTTCCACGCCAAGTAGAGTCCAATCCGGACATAGGTATAGTCTTCGGCCTTCGTGTCTTCACAGCCCATCAGTCCGGCCCATGGATAACAGGCCGGACGCCCGAGGACCCCTTAATCCAGGACTCCCTCGGTAGCCCCTGAACCTGGCTTCAATGACGAGGAGTCCGGCGCGCAGATTGTCTTCGGCATTGCAAGGCGGGTTCCCCTTTTTCCGAACTCCGAGATAGTCTTCGGACGCTATGATTGTATCCGCACCTGTAACACATACCACACACAACCGCAGAGAGAATATAATACTTGCACAAATCTAATCTGTTGACAGCTCTTCACAACACGACATTGCGTCTGTCCGGTCATAATCTCGAACCGTTTTTCATCTGCCATCCCACGTTTCGAGACGTGGTTGCTATTGGCATGTCTTGTCGAAGCAGAGATCGTGTCCCCTTATTGCGGGATTCTCATTAATGCGGGCATGGGTAACCCAACCGTGCCGTTTACACAGCCCTTGGGAATAGGCGAATCTCAAGGCGAGCGAGGAGGCGTTTAATATTGGCTGCCTTTATAAGGAGATAAGGATTCCCCCTTCCTCTTCTCACGCTTTCTCTCTGTCTCTGCCTTCCCAATCTCGAGCTCCAGCGCCCAAGTTCCAACCTCCTTTCCACTCAAGCAACCATGTCCGGATCCGGTGGTCAGGGCAAGTGGATGGTCTTGATACGTCTCCAACGTATCTATAATTTTTTATTGTTCCATGCTATATTATATTCTGTTTTGGATATTAATGGGCTTTATTATACACTTTTATATTATTTTTGGGACTAACCAATTAACCGGAGGCCCAGCCCAGAATTGCTGTTTTTTGCCTATTTCAGAGTTTCGCAGAAAAAGAATATCAAACGGAGTCCAAACGGAATGAAACCTTCGGGAACGTGATTTTCGGAACGAACGTGATCCAGAGGACTTGGACCCTACGTCAAGACATCAACCAGGAGGGCACAAGGTAGGGAGGCGCGCCTCCCCCCAGGGCGCGCCCTCCATCCTCGTGGGCCCCACGTTGCTCCACCGACGTACTTCTTCCTCCTATATATACCTACGTACCCCCAAACTACCAGAAACGGAGCCAAAAACCTAATTCCATTGCCGCAACCTTCTGTATCCGTGAGATCCCATCTTGGGGCCTTTTCCGGAGCTCCGCCGGAGGGGGCATCGATCACGGAGGGCTTTTACATCAACACCATAGCCTCTCCGATGATGTGTGAGTAGTTTACCTCATACCTTCGGTTCCATTGTTATTAGCTAGATGGCTTCTTCTCTCTTTTTGGATCTCAATACAATGTTCTCCCCCTCTCTTGTGGAGATCTATTCGATGTAATCTTGTTTTGCGATGTGTTTGTTGAGACCGATGAATTGTGGGTTTATGATCAAGTTTATCTATGAGCAATATTTGAATCTTCTCTGAATTCTTTTATGTATGATTGGTTATATTTGCAAGTCTCTTCGAATTATCAGTTTGGTTTGGCCTACTAGATTGATCTTTCTTGCAATGGGAGAAGTGCTTAGCTTTGGGTTCAATCTTGCGGTGTCCTTTCCCAGTGACAGTAGGGGCAGCAAGGTACGTATTGTATTGTTGCCATGGAGGATAACAAGATGGGGTTTATATCATATTGCATGAGTTTATCCCTCTACATCATGTCATCTTGCTTAAAGCGTTACTCTGTTCTTATGAACTTAATACTCTAGATGCATGCTGGATAGCGGTTGATGTGTGGAGTAATAGTAGTAGATGCAGGCAGGAGTCGGTCTACTTGTCTCAGACGTGATGCCTATATACATGATCATACCTAGATATTCTCATAACTATGCTCAATTCTGTCAATTGCTCAACAGTAATTTGTTCACCCACCATAATACTTATGCTCTTGAGAGAAGCCACTAGTGAAACCTATGGCCCCCGGGTCTATTTTCCATCATATTAATCTTTCAACACTTAGCTATTTTTATTGCCTTTTATTTTACTTTGCATCTTTATCATAAAAATACCAAAAATATTATCTTATCATATCTATCAGATCTCACTCTTGTAAGTGATCGTGAAGGGATTGACAACCCCTTTATTGCGTTGGTTGCGAGGATTTATTTGTTTGTGTAGGTGCGAGGGACTCGTGCGTGGCCTCCTACTGGATTGATACCTTGGTTCTCAAAAACTGAGGGAAATACTTACGCTACTTTACTGCATCACCCTTTCCTCTTCAAGGGAAAACCAACGCAGTGCTCAAGAGGTAGCAAGAAGGATTTCTGGCGCCGTTGCCGGGGAGTCTACGCAGAAGTCAACATACCAAGTACCCATCACAAACCCTTATCTCCCGCATTACATTATTTGCCATTTGCCTCTCGTTTTCCTCTCCCCCACTTCAACCTTGCCATTTTATTCGCCCTCTCTTTACCGTTTGCCTCTTTTCGCTCGCCTTTCTTTCGCCATGTCGGAACCAAAAAGAGTTGGGGGTTCTCTCCCGAGCCCTAGTACTTGGGACGATCCTTCTATTCTATCTAAACTCATAAACAATGTTATGGAAAAACCTGCCGGAGTTGTCAATGAGAGTCCTAATAATTTTGATGAAGATGATTCCGGAATTTTTTCGTTATTTACTCGATGAATCTTTGAAAGATGCTTGGGATAGGATGTTAAGGATCCGGGCTAGCTATGTACCCCAATATCAAATTGAGGTTTATCTAAAAAGCTTTTATGTTGGGTTGCCCACTTCGTTCAAACAAGTTCTAGATTCTATTTTTGAAGAAGGTTTTCTTGAAGGGGACCCCATAGATACCTATGAAAAGATTAAAACTATATTTGGGCATCCCATGAATGAGAAAGTTGAATCCACATCTCTTTTGCTCTCCTACCAAGACGAATCTATCAAAGAGATAAAAGCTAGCCTAGATGCAAATTTCCGCAACGTGCTTAATCTTTCTTCTACCATTAATAGCCACGTGCTTTATCAAAATAGAAAGATTAATTCCATAGATAACAAGTTTTCTCTTTTCTTCCCAAAAACCAAAGATGGCAATACTTAGATCTATCCTTCCTTTTATGCCTAGCTAGGAGCGTTAAACGATAGCGCTTGTTGGGAGGCAACCCAATTTTTTTTTTGCTTTTTGCTTCTGTTTAGGAATAAATATTTGATCTAGCCTCTGGTTAGATTTGTTTTTATGTTTTAATTAGTGTTTGTGCCAAGTTTAACCTATAGGATCTTCTTGGATGATAGTTATTTGATCTTGCTGAAAATTCCAGAAACTTTCTGTTCACGAAAATAATTGTTAAAAATTACCAGAACGTGATAAAACATTGATTCCAATTGCTGCTGATCAATAAACAAATTTTCCAGGTCTTCCTATTCTGGTAGAATTGTTTGAGTTATAGAAGTTTGCGTTAGTTACAGATTACTACAGACTGTTCTGTTTTTGACAGATTCTGTTTTTCGTGTGTTGTTTGCTTATTTTGATGAATCTATGGCTAGTAAAATAGTTTATAAACCATAGAGAAGTTGGAATACAGTAGGTTTAACACCAATATAAATAAATAATGAGTTAATTACAGTACCTTGAAGTGGTGTTTTGTTTTCTTTCGCTAACGGAGCTCACGAGATTTTCTGCTGAGTTTTGTGTTGTGAAGTTTTCAAGTTTTGGGTGAAAGATTTGATGGATTATGGAACAAGGAGTGGCAAGAGCCTAAGCTTGGGGATGCCCATGGCACCCCAAGATAATCTAAGGACACCTAAAAGCCAAAGCTTGGGGATGCCCCGGAAGGCATCCCCTCTTTCGTCTACTTCCATCGGTAACTTTACTTGGAGCTATATTTTTATTCACCACATGATATGTGTTTTGCTTGGAGCGTCTTGTATTATTTGAGTCTTTGTTTTTAGTTTACCACAATCATCTTTGCTGTACACACCTTTTGAGAGAAACACACATGATTCGGAAATTGTTAGAATACTCTATGTGCTTCACTTATATCTTTTGAGTTATATAGTTTTTGCTCTAGTACTTCACTTATATCTTTTAGAGCACCGTGGTGTTTTTGTTTTATAGAAACTATTTTTATCTCATGCTTCACTTAGATTATTTTGAGAGTACTACAAAGCAGCATGGTAATGTGCTTTAATAGGCATTCAAGATTAGTAAAAAAATTCTTATGAGTGTGTTGAATACTATGAGAAGTTAGATGCTTGATAATTGTTTTGAGATATGGAGATGATGATATTAGAGTAATGCTAGTTGGGTAGTTGTGAATTTGAGAAATACTTGTGTTAAAGTTTGTGATTCCCGTAGCATGCACGTATGGTGAACCGTTATGTGATGAAGTCGGAGCATGATTTATTTATTGATTGTCTTCCTTATGAGTGGCGGTCGGGGACGAGCGATGGTCTTTTCCTACCAATCTATCCCCCTAGGAGCATGCGCGTAATACTTTGCTTTGATAACTTGTAGATTTTCGCAATAAGTATATGAGTTCTTTATGACTAATGTTGACTCCATGGATTATATGCACTTTTCTTCCTTCCACCAATGCTAGCCTCTCTAATACCGCGCACTTTTCGTCGGTATCATACACCCACCATATACCTTCCTAAAAACAGCCACTATACCTACCTACCATGGAATTTCCATAGCCATTCCGAGATATATTTCCATGCAACTTTCCATCGTTCCGTTTATTATGACACGCTCCATCATTGTCATATTGCTTTGCATGATCATTTAGTTGACATTTTATTTGTGGCAAAGCCACCGTTCATAATTCTTTCATACATGTCACTCTTGATTCATTGCATGTCCCGGTACACCGCCGGAGGCATTCACATAGAGTCATATTTTGTTCTAAGAATTGAGTTGTAAGTAAATAAAAGTGATGATCATCATTTAGAGCATTGTCCCAAGTGAGGAAAGGATGATGGAGACTATGATTCCCCCACAAGTCGGGATGAGACTCGGGACTAAATAAAAAAAGAGAGAAAGGCCATAAAAAAGGAAGGCCCAAAAAAATGAGAGAAAAAGAGAGAAGGGACAATGCTACTATCCTTTTACCACACTTGTGCTTCAAAGTAGCACCATGATCTTCATGATAGAGAGTCTCCTATGATATCACTTTCATATACTAGTGGGAAATTTTCATTATAGAACTTGGCTTGTATATTCCAATGATGGGCTTCCTCAAAATGCCCTAGGTCTTCATGAGCAAGCGAGTTGGATGCACACCCACTTAGTTCCTTTCGTTGAGCTTTTATACTTATAGCTCTAGTGCATCCGTTGCATGGCAATCCCTACTCACTCACATTGATATCTATTGATGGGCATCTCCATAGCCCATTGATACGCCTAGTTGATGTGAGGCTATCTTCTCCTTTTTGTCTTCTCCACAACCACCATTCTATTCCACATATAGTGATATATCCATGGCTCACGCTCATGTATTGCGTGAAGATTGAAAAAGTTTGAGAACATCAAAAGTATGAAACAATTGCTTGGCTTGTCATCGGGGTTGTGCATGATTTAAATACTTTGTGTGGTGAAGATAGAGCATAGCCAGACTATATGATTTTGTAGGGATAACTTTCTTTGGCCATGTCATTTTGAGAAGACATAATTGCTTAGTTAGTATGCTTGAAGTATTATTATTTTTATGTCAATATTAAACTATTGTCTTGAATCTTTCGGATCTGAATATTCATACCACAATTAAGAGAATTACATTGAAATTATGCCAAGTAGCATTCCACATCAAAAATTCCGTTTTTATCATTTACCTACTCGAGGACGAGCAGGAATTAAGCTTGGGGATGCTTGATACGTCTCCAACATATCTATAATTTTTTATTGTTCCATGCTATATTATATTCTGTTTTGGACATTAATGGGCTTTATTATACACTTTTATATTATTTTTGGGACTAACCTATTAACCGGAGGCCCAACCCAGAATTGTTGTTTTTTTGCCTATTTCAGAGTTTCACAGAAAAAGAATATCAAACGGAGTCCAAACGGAATGAAACCTTCGGGAACGTGATTTTCGGAACGAACGTGATCCAGAGGACTTGGACCCTACGTCAAGACATCAACCAGGAGGGCACGAGGTAGGGGTGCGCCTACCCCCCCCCCCCTAGGGCGCCCCCTCCACCCTCGTGGGCCCCATGTTGCTCCACCGACGCACTTCTTCCTCCTATATATACCTACGTACCCCCAAACTACCAGAAACAGAGCCAAAAACCTAATTCCACCACCGCAACCTTCTGTATCCGTGAGATCCCATCTTGGGGCCTTTTCCGGAGCTCCGCCGGAGGGGGCATCGATCACGGAGGGCTTCTACATCAACACCATAGCCTCTCCGATGATGTGTGAGTAGTTTACCTCAGACCTTCGGGTCCATAGTTATTAGCTAGATGGCTTCTTTCTCTCTTTTTGGATCTCAATACAATGTTCTCCCCCTCTCTTGTGGAGATCTATTCGATGTAATCTTGTTTTGCGGTGTGTTTGTTGAGACCGATGAATTGTGGGTTTATGATCAAGTTTATCTATGAACAATATTTGAATCTTCTCTGAATTCTTTTATGTATGATTGGTTATCTTTGCAAGTCTCTCGAATTATCAGTTTGGTTTGGCCTACTAGATTGATCTTTCTTGCAATGGCATAAGTACTTAGCTTTGGGTTCAATCTTGCGGTGTCCTTTCCCAGTGACAGTAGGGGCAGCAAGGCACGTATTGTATTATTGCCATCGAGGATAACAAGATGGGGTTTATATCATACTGCATGAGTTTATCCCTCTACATCATGTCATCTTGCTTAAAGCGTTACTCTGTTCTTATGAACTTAATACTCTAGATGCATGCTGGATAGCGGTCGAGTGTGGAGTAATAGTAGTAGATGCAGGCAGGAGTCGGTCTACCTGTCTCGGACATGATGCCTATATACATGATCGTACCTAGATATTCTCATAACTATGCTCAATTCTGTCAATTGCTCAATAGTAATTTGTTCACCCACCGTAATACTTATGCTCTTGAGAGAAGCCACTAGTGAAACCTATGGCCCCCGGGTCTATTTTCCATCATATTAATCTTTCAACACTTAGCTATTTTTATTGCCTTTTATTTTACTTTGCATCTTTATCATAAAAATGTTGGAGAACGTAGTAATTTCAAATTTTTCCTACGCACACGCAAGATCATGGTGATGCATAGCAACGAGAGGGGAGAGTGTTGTCCACGTACCCTCGTAGACCGAAAGCGGAAGCGTTAGCACAACGCGGTTGATGTAGTCATACGTCTTCACGATCCGACCGATCAAGTACCGAACGCACGACACCTCCGAGTTCAGCACACGTTCAGCCCGATGACGTCCCTCGAACTCCGATCCAGCCGAGTGTTGAGGGAGAGTTTTGTCAGCACAACGGCGTGGTGACGATGATGATGTTCTACCGATGCAGGGCTTCGCCTAAGCACCGCTACAGTATTATCGAGGTGGACTATGGTGGAGGGGGGCACCGCACACGGCTAAAAGATCAAACGATCAATTGTTGTGTCTTTGGGGTGCCCCCTGCCCCCGTATATAAAGGAGCAAAGGGGGAGAGGTGCGGCCAGCCTTGGGGCGCGCCAGGAGGAGTCCTACTCCCACCGGGAGTAGGACTCCCGCCCCCCCTTTTTCTAGTTGGATTAGGACTTGGGAGGGGGGAAAGAGGAGAGGGAGAAGAAGGAAGGGGGGCGCCGCCCCCTTCTCCTTGTCCTATTCGGACTAGGGGGGAGGGGCGCGCGTCCCAGCGCTAGCCGCCTCTCCTCTCTTCCACCTAGGCCCACTAAGGCCCATTATGTTGCCGGGGGGTTCCGGTAACCTCCCGGTACTCCCGTAAAATCCCGATTTCACCCGGAACACTTCCGATATCCAAACATAGGCTTCCAATATATCAATCTTTATGTCTCGACCATTTTGAGACTCCTCGTCATGTCCGTGATCACATCCGGGACTCCGAAAAAACTTCGGTACATCAAAACATATAAACTCATAATATAACTGTCATCGAAACGTTAAGCGTGCGGACCCTACGGGTTCGAGAACTATGTAGACATGACTGAGACATGTCTCCGGTCAATAACCAATAGCGGAACCTGGATGCTCATATTGGCTCCCACAAATTCTACGAAGATCTTTATCGGTCAGACCGCATAACAACATACGTTGTTCCCTTTGTCATCGGTATGTTACTTGCCCGAGATTCGATCGTCGGTATCTTAATACCTAGTTAGATCTCGTTACCGGCAAGTCTCTTTACTCGTTCCGTAATACATCATCTCGCAACAAACTCATTAGTTGCAATGCTTGCAAGGCTTAAGTGATGTGCATTACCGAGAGGACCCAGAGATACCTCTCCGACAATCGGAGTGACAAATCCTAATCTCGAAATACGCCAACCCAACAAGTACCTTCGGAGACACCTGTAGAGCACCTTTATAATCACCCAGTTACGTTGTGACGTTTGGTAGCACACAAAGTGTTCCTCCGGTAAACGGGAGTTGCATAATCTCATAGTCATAGGAACATGTATAAGTCATGAAGAAAGCAATAGCAACATACTAAACGATCGAGTGCTAAGCTAACGGAATGGGTCAAGTCAATCACATCATTCTCCTAATGATGTGATCCCGTTAATCAAATGACAACTCATGTCAATGGCTAGGAAACATAACCATCTTTGATCAACGAGCTAGTCAAGTAGAGGCATACTAGTGACACTTTGTTTGTCTATGTATTCACACAAGTATTATGTTCCCGGTTAATACAATTCTAGCATGAATAATAAACATTTATCATGATATAAGGAAATAAATAATAACTTTATTATTGCCTCTAGGGCAAATTTCCTTCAAAAAATACCAAAAATATTATCTTATCATATCTATCAGATCTCACTCTCGTAAGTGACAGTGAAGGGATTGGCAACCCCTTTATTGCGTTGGTTGCGAGGATTTATTTGTTTGTGTAGGTGCGAGGGACTCGTGCGTGGCCTCCTACTGGATTGATACCTTGGTTCTCAAAAACTGAGGGAAATACTTACGCTACTTTACTGCATCACCCTTTCCTCTTCAAGGGAAAACCAACGCAGTGCTCAAGAGGTAGCAGGTCTCCTCCGTCACGGAGGAGGACATTACCGAGCTCCGGGCGGCCGGATATTGGGCGAAGGGAATCGCCCACCGTTTGTCGGCCGAGGGACAAATCGTTCCCACGCCGGAGCACAACGAGAGTGTACTATTCCTCCCTCATTTCTTCCGCGGGCTGGGGTTCCCAATCCACCCCTTTGTCCACGGGCTGATGTATTATTACGGGGTGGATTTCCATGATCTGTCCCCGAATTCCTTCCTCAACATCTCGGCGTTCATCGTCGTGTGCGAGGCCTTCCTCCGCATCCACCCCCACTTCGGGTTGTGGCTCAAAGTCTTCAACGTGAAGCCGAAGGTGGTAGACGGCCAGCACGCGGAGTGCGGAGGAGCCATGGTGAGCAAGCTGCCCAACGTCTCCTGGCCGAAAGGCATTTTTGTGGAGACAGTGAAGGAGTGGCAGAGACAATGGTTCTATACCACAGAACCCCGCGGCACCTCCTGGGCCGCGCCTGCCGAATTCCGCTCCGGTGCTCCTATGCGGCTCACCTCTTGGGTTGAGTAGAGTCCCGACTGGGGTTCGGCCGATGAGGTAATAGCGTTGCAGACGCGCGTTCAAAGCATGATAGCCAAGAACGTCAAGCTCGTAGATGTAATCCAGGTGATGTTAGTTCACCGGATTCTCCCGTGCCAACGCCGAAGCAGCCCTTTGTGGGAGTTCAATCCGAAGAAGCACCATACCTTGGTAAGGCTCTTCGAGACTACTCACGAGGATGCGTGGAAGTTGCTCTTTAAGGGCGACAAAAAACCGTCGCCCGCGGATTCAGATCGCGGACACGACGCTAAGCATCCTGCCAGTGAGGTATGTCTTTTTTAATGTATTCCCTGCCTGTTTGTTGCAAGGGCGATGCCTGAGCTTTTATTATTGCTCTTTCAGGACTGGACGGAGAGAGCGAAGCGGATCCAGTGTCTGGCTCCGTTGCCTGAATAACCAGTCATCCCGCGTCTAGCGAAGATCTGGTGCCAACGCCATATAAGGCGCCGGAGAAGAAGGCCAAGGGGGCCAAGAGTGGCCCCCGTCGTAAGGGAGCTTCGGACGCACCGTCCGAAGACGACAAGACCCATTCCTCCGTCCCTGAGGATGATGACGAGGAAGAAGAGCAGGAGGAATAAAACGATCCTCCCCCTGAGGAGAGGAAGAAAAAGAAGAGGGCGGCTTCGGCGCATCTGGAGGCGGAAGCACCCAAGAAGGGGAAGGGCGTCCCAGCGGCCCACACCGCATGGGACGTTGACAGCAGTCCGGAACGACGTCCCCGCACTAAGCCTCAGGCCGCCTCATGAGTGACACGGCTTATTGATGCGCATATCAGCTCTTCCTATTTATTATTGTAACATGGTTAACTACACCATTGCAGTCCGGCCCGTGATCTTATCCAGCAATCCTCCTCTGGAGGTTCGTTGGCTTCATCGGAGATGGCGAGCAGGTCGCCACCGCCTGCTTACTCCCCCGGGGCCAGGGACGACACCGAAGTGCTGTCTCGGAGGACCACTCTGAAGGGAGGAGCCCAGGACGTTGTTCGGGAGGCGCCACAAGGCGAGACCTCCATTGCCGGACACATGGGGGATCCAATCCCCATGGAGACTGGCGAAGAGGGCCGTATCCAGATCGGCCCTCAGCCGAATACGGTTTCGGAGCCCCATATGGCTCTGGAGTCGGGCGAGCAGCTCCCTTTGAAGGAGGGGGGTGTGCCGCCTCCGCCGGTGGCTCCTGTCCATCCAGGAGCGTCGGATGATCTGATGGGGGCGCTACGAAGCGCCTCCGTCGTAGACGAGCATCGTGTCCTTATGGGTGCGGTGATCAAGAAAGTTCAATCCGCCAAGAGCGGACTGAATGAGGCCCGGCAGCCTGTTAACAAGTTTTGAGGTAAGTGAAAAGAGAAAAAATCCCCGTGTAGTCAGTAGCCCCTGAGACACTATCCGGTGTTCGGATAGAAGAACCGGACAGAGGATCAATCTTCTGTTGTAGGAGACTAACATAACATGTATGCATAAGCAGGCGTCACTGTTGGCCGCAACCTCACATGCTGCCGAAGTCTCTGGATTAAAGCAGAGGCTGGAGCGGACCGAGAACGAGCTCGACGAGGTTACAATGCGGCTTCAGGAGAAGCAAGGTGAGTAACGTCTTGCTGTGCGTTCGGAAAGAACAAGCGTTGTGTACTGACCATAATGTCGAAATATGTGCAGGAGCTGCAACCGAGGTGGAGGCCCTAAAAAAGGCTCTGGCCAAAGCCGAGGGGAAGGCCGTCGAGCAGCAAGCCGCTCGGAAAAAGCTCGAGGCCCGAGTCAAGGAGGTCCAACAGGAGCTCCAAGACGCGGTGAAAAATGTGAGACCTTGAAGAATGATGCGTCGGCTCAAAAGGCCGAACTCTCCAAGGCTCGTCAGAGTGCGGAGACCGCACGGAATGAGGCCCGGGCCGCCCTCCAGGAGATCCAGGAGGCTAGGAAGATCACGGCGGGTAAGGCCTTTAAGATGCAAAGCAAGTATGCGGAGAAGCAATACCTTTTACTAACCCGGGTTCGGAGTTCCCTAGGGGATTTTGCGGATTTACCACGTAGCGTATCAGACACTGCAGAGTTCTACCGAGCCGAAGGAGGAGGTTCGACGGAGAAGCTATTCTGGACGCAGTATGCGACGTCAGAGCAACCCGTGTCCTTCACCGATCAGCTGAAGCAGCTGGTGGAGCTGCACAGGGTGGCCGAACTAGCCATGAAGGATTTAACAATCCGGCTATGGCCAGCCGAAGCTATGCCCGGCAGCTACTTCGGACTCGTGAGGCGGCTAGTGGAAGCTTGTCCGCGGCTGGACGTCGTCAAGCGCTCTGCCTGTATTGAAGGTGCCCGTATGGCCTTCGCTCCCTGCAAGATGTGGTGGGCGAAGATGAACGCTGTTGAAGTTGCCAGCGGGCCGCCGGAGGGCAAGGAGCACCGCACACCCGGGAGATATTTTGCGGATGTCCTAGAAGGGTCTCGACTTGCGGCAGCTCAATGTTTGCAGGATATTGTATTTGAATGAATGTATTCATGTTGCCCCTGCATTGTATTATGGAGACAAAGCCCGTAATGTAATATCATTGTGCTTTAATTGTTTCCCCCTGTGCGGCCGTGTTGTTTGTAATCTGAGGGTTGGCCAGTCGTCGGCTTCTTCCCTCACGTAGGTAGTACGGAGGTGTTCGGGATGGGATCTAAACAATCTTGATCCAATTATATGGTCCTTTGGAGGAGTTGTTTAGCGCAACGAACAAGGCAATCAGACTGTACGGCTTAAACGCCCTCACTTAGCCATAGGAGTTTATAATTAAGCACATGCGCAGCCCCTAGTCCAGGCCAGGGTGCTGTCAGCATCTGATCGGGAAGTGTCGATCCTTCGCGTGACGCGGAAGAAATCTCCAATGATTTTATAACCCTTGAACAGCTGACCGGATCTCGCCGTATCATGACAGTCAGTTTTCGGCTTTCTCTACTGAGGTGCTCATCCGGTCGAGGCCAGGACACAATCGCAGTAGTTCTCCCCGTACTACCCTAGCCGATAGAGCGGAACGTAGGGTAGCAAGCACAAGAGCCGGGCAACCCAACTATTGACCAAAGACATGATTCGGAGCCAATGCATATAATGCTAAATTCGGGGTGCCGAACTTATATATAAAAGTGTTCGGACTTTGCTGCCGTATTGTGGGGCGATAAGCAGCCCCTGGCGAATATGAGATGTACAAAAAGAGTACCGATGCAGCTGATAAGCAGATCGAAATGAAATGAAGTAAGAAAGCGAAAACCGCAGAAACTGGGCCGCAAATCATTTTCATTATAACCGAATGGATACGTCAAGGCGTATCTTATACAAATAGTGCAATAAACACCCGGACTATTTAACATGCCGGAATCAAGAGGGAGCAGGGTGCAGGTTCTGGGATAATAAGTAAAAATACCGTCAAGAAGAACGTATGGAGGTTATCCTACACACCTATGTTGCATGCCCCCTTTGTGTGCCGATCCTTCGAAGGGGCCAGTGATTAGGCTCGCAGGAGAAGGAGCCTGAAACCGAAAAGAAAAAGTGTGTCCGGGGTCGGTCTAACCGAACTGTAGATCCCGGGTTAGCTTGTGCCTCCGTCGATGTCCATGGAATTTCGAGTGCGTATTTATGTATGCTTGGTACAAATGCCACTATTTCATCGGGACTGGGACGGAGGCCGAATTGCTAATCAAGCTCTTGACGAGCCGTGTTGTCCTGCTGCAGTGAGGTTCGGAACCTCTTGATGATATCTAGGGGCTCGGCGGCCGCACTATGGTGCTGCTTGAGAAGGCCGCTCTGTACCTCTGTTGCTAGGGCGGCGGTGTGCTCCTCTGTTCGGAGGGAGCGTTTCGTGTTGCCATTGACTGTTATGACGCCACGTGGACCGGGCATCTTGAGCTTGAGATAAGCGTAGTGTGGCACTGCGTTGAATCTGGCAAACGTTGTTCGTCCGAGTAGTGCGTGGTAGCCGCTGCGGAAGGGGATGATGTCGAAGATTAACTCCTCGCTTCGGAAATTGTCCGGAGAACCAAAGACCACTTCCAGCGTGATTGAGCCCGTACAGCGGGCCTCGACGCCCGGAATGACTCCTTTGAAGGTAGTCTTTGTTGGTTTGATTCGTGAGGGGTCAATGCCCATCTTCCGCACTGTGTCTTGATAGAGCAGGTTGAGGCTGCTGCACTGTGTCTTCGTCCTCGTCCTCGCTTTGTGATCCCTTTTCTTTATTTTCGGCATTTAACTTGCCGGCCTGCTTGAAAACCCAACAGTCCCTGTTGGTGTGATTGGCTTGCTTATCCGGGGTGCCGTGTATTTGGCACGGACGGTCGAGTATGCGGTCCAGGCTGGAAGGTCCTTCATTGTTTCTTTTGTAGGGCTTCTTCCGTTGGCCGGACTTGGAGCCGCTGAATCCGGCGTTGACTGTGGTGTCATCGGTGTTGTTGTCATTGCTTTGGCATTTGTGCCTATTGCGCCGGAGCTTGCCAGTGCTATTTTTGGCCTCAGAGGGGCCTGTCTCGCTGGTTGTGTTGTTACTACGAGCCAGCCAACTATCCTCTCCCGCGCAGAAGCGGGTCATGAGTACCGTGAGGGCTGCCATGGACTTCGGCTTTTCTTGGTCGTGGTGGCGTGCTAGCCATTCGTCACGGATGCTGTGTTTGAAGGCTGCTAAGGCCTCGGCATCCGGACAGTCAACGATCTGGTTCTTTTTGGTTAGGAACCTAGTCCAGAATTTTCTGGCTGATTCTCCAGGTTGTTGAACTATGTGGCTTAAGTCATCGACGTCAGGTGGCCGGACATAAGTTCCTTGGAAGTTGTCCAGGAAAGCTTCTTCCAAGTCCTCCCAGCCACCGATAGAATTTTCAGGCAGGCTGTTAAGCCAGTGCCGAGCTGGCCCTTTCAGCTTGAGTGGGAGGTATTTAATGGCATGGAGATCATCTCCTCGAGCCATGTGGATGTGGAGGATGAAATCCTCGATCCATACTGCGGGATCGGTTGTGCCGTCGTATGATTCGATATTGACGGGCTTGAATCCCTCGGGGAATTCGTGATCCAGTACCTCGTCTGTGAAGCAGAGAGGGTGTGCGGCACCTCTATACCGGGCCGTGTCGCGGCGTAGCTCGGATGGAGTCCGTCTGCGACATTCGGACCGGGCGTGGTTAGGTTTGTCGCGTCCGAATAGGTAGTCGTCTTCGTGCCGCGAGGCACGTCCTCGCGATCCGTAGATCGATCTTGTATGTCCTGTTCTATTGTCCAGGGTCTGCTGGAGGTCATACGTGTGACCCCGAACTCTTCCGTCTTTATTTTTGCGGGGCGGTTGGGCAGGCTACTGTTCGGCCTGAGTGGCCGCTTTATCCCGACCGTGTGGCGGCCGGTCGGCCCCCCTGTCTCGACCACGCGGTGGTCGTTCCGCATTACGCGGGGGAGATATGTGCTCTGGTGCCTCCTCATCGAATTGAGGTAGCAGTCTGCGTTTCGGGTAGCTCTTGGCTGGGCGCTTGAGGCCGTATTCTTCCGCTGTCAGGACGTCAGTCCATCTGTCGACGAGCAGATCTTGTTCAGCTTGAAGTTGCTGCTGTTTCTTTTTCAGGCTCCTTGAAGTGGCTATGAGTTGTATCTTAAAGCGCTCCTGCTCCAGAGGATCCTCAGGCACGATGAAATTGTCGTTGCAGAGGCTTTTTTCCTCCTCGGAGGGTGGATGATAGCTATCGTCCTCCGGGTCATCTTCTATGGCCTGTTCATCAGGGTTATCCTGCTCGTTGCCGTTTTCCTCCTGTTCGGATGTAGCTCCGACAGGGTCTTCGTTGTTTTCGGCGTCGCCCGGAGTACTATTTTCTCCGGTGCCAGTGTTTCCATCCTTTGAGCGACGAGGCTTAGAACGGTGTTTGGGGCGCCGGCGCTTGGACTGCGTCTCCGAGGGTTTGTTCTTATCCGGCTCTTCTTTGTCGTCGCCAGATCCTTTAGGTGTATCAACCATGTACACATCTTATGAAGAGGTGGCCGTCCAACGTCCAATGAATGGCGGGTCTTGGCCTTGCTCCTTGTCGGCATCGTCGTCCATACCATCGATGTCTTCGGAGCCATAGTCAAGCACGTCGGTTAAGTCATCGACGGTGGCTATGAAGTGGGTGGCGGGTGGGAAGCAAAATTCCTCGTCATCCGCCTCTAGCTCGAACCGAGCACAGTTCGGCTGTGAGTCTTCCTCCAAGGACAATTTCTTCAAAGAGTTTAGTACGTCACCCAAAGGCGAATGCTGGAAGATGTCTGCGGTGCTAAATTTGAAAATCGATAACTGATCCAGCTCGTTGTCCGCAGGCACATCTGGTCCGGAACGTATGGCCGGATACGAGTCCGGAGTTCCATTGACGCAAGCATTGCAGGATGTCGAGTCCGTGTGCGGCTCCAACGCCGTAGGCTTCATGGCCTCGGAGGGCACGATCTTCTTCGGTTCTGAAGCCGTTGCAGCAACATGATCCATCTCCTGGACGCGGTCCGATAACAGATTTAAGTCGTGTTCATCGGAGCACAGGGAAGCAACTGTCGCGGTCTCGAATCCATTGAAGATCAAGTCTCCACGGATATCCGCGACGTAGTTTAGGCTTCCAAATCTGACCTGGTGGCCAGGGGCGTAGCTATCGATCTGCTCCAGACGACCAAGCGAGTTAGCCCGCAGTACGAAGCCGCCGAACACAAAGATTTGTCCGGGGAGGAAGGTTTCTCCCTGGACGGCGTCATTACTGACGATCGAAGGGGGCATCGAGTCCTTTCGTCGACGGCACAGTGGAACTCTCAATGAAAGCACCAATGTCGGTGTCAAAACCGGCGGATCTCGGGTAGGGGGTCCCGAACTGTGCATCTAGGATCGATGGTAACAGGAGACGGGGGACACAATGTTTACCCAGGTTCGGGCCCTCTCTATGGAGGTAATACCCTACTTCCTGCTTGATTGATCTTGATGAATATGGGTGTTACAAGAGTTGATCTACCACGAGATCGTAATGGCTAAACCCTAGAAGTCTAGTCTATCGGTATATGGTAATGAATCTGTCCTATCCGGACTATGCTCTCCGGTTTATATAGACACCGGAGAGATCTAGGTTTACATGAGGTCGGTTACATAAGAGGGAATCTTCATAGTCGGTCGCCTAGCTTGCCTTCCACGCCAAGTAGAGTCCAATCCGGACATAGGTATAGTCTTCGGCCTTCGTGTCTTCACAGCCCATCAGTCCGGCCCATGGATAACAGGCCGGACGCCCGAGGACCCCTTAATCCAGGACTCCCTCGGTAGCCCCTGAACCTGGCTTCAATGACGAGGAGTCCGGCACGCAGATTGTCTTCGGCATTGCAAGGCGGGTTCCCCTTTTTTCGAACTCCGAGATAGTCTTCGGACGCTATGATTGTATCCGCACCTGTAACACATACCACACACAACCGCAGAGAGAATATAATACTTGCACAAATCTAATCTGTTGACATCTCTTCACAACACGACATTGCGTCTGTCCGGTCATAATCTCGAACCGTTTTTCATCTGCCATCCCACGTTTCGAGACGTGGTTGCTATTGGCATGTCTTGTCGAAGCAGAGATCGTGTCCCCTTATTGCGGGATTCTCATCAATGCGGGCATGGGTAACCCAACCGTGCCGTTTACACAGCCCTTGGGAATAGGCGAATCTCAAGGCGAGTGAGGAGGCGTTTAATATTGGCTGCCTTTATAAGGAGATAAAGATTCCCCCTTCCTCTTCTCATGCTTTCTCTCTGTCTCTGCCTTCCCAATCTCGAGCTCCAGCGCCCAAGTTCCAACCTCCTTTCCACTCAAGCAACCATGTCCGGATCCGGTGGTCAGGGCAAGTGGATGGTCTTGATACGTCTCCAACGTATCTATAATTTTTGATTGTTCCATGCTATATTATATTCTGTTTTGGACATTAATGGGCTTTATTATACACTTTTATATTATTTTTGGGACTAACCTATTAACCGGAGGCCCAGCCCAGAACTGCTGTTTTTTGCCTATTTCAGAGTTTCGCAGAAAAAGAATATCAAACGGAGTCCAAACGGAATGAAACCTTCGGGAACGTGATTTTCGGAACGAACGTGATCCAGAGGACTTCGACCCTATGTCAAGACATCAACCAGGAGGGCACGAGGTAGGGGCGCGCCTCCCCCCAGGGCGCGCCCTCCACCCTCGTGGGCCCCATCTTGCTCCACCGACGTACTTCTTCCTCCTATATATACCTATGTAGCCCCAAACTACCAGAAACGGAGCCAAAAACCTAATTCCACCGCCGCAACCTTCTGTATCCGTGAGATCCCATCTTGGGGCCTTTTCCGGAGCTCCGCCGGAGGGGGCATCGATCACGGAGGGCTTCTACATCAACACCATAGCCTCTCCGATGATGTGTGAGTAGTTTACCTCAGACCTTCGGGTCCATAGTTATTAGCTAGATGGCTTCTTCTCTCTTTTTGGATCTCAATACAATGTTCTCCCCCTCTCTTGTGGAGATCTATTCGATGTAATCTTGTTTTGCGGTGTGTTTGTTGAGACCGATGAATTGTGGGTTTATGATCAAGTTTATCTATGAGCAATATTTGAATCTTCTCTGAATTCTTTTATGTATGATTGGTTATCTTTGCAAGTCTCTTTGAATTATCAGTTTGGTTTGGCCTACTAGATTGATCTCTCTTGCAATGGGAGAAGTGCTTAGCTTTGGGTTCAATCTTGCGGTGTCCTTTCCCAGTGACAGTAGGGGCAGCAATGCATGTATTGTATTGTTGCCATCGAGGATAACAAGATGGGGTTTATATCATATTGCATGAGTTTATCCCTCTACATCATGTCGTCTTGCTTAAAGCGTTACTCTGTTCTTATGAACTTAATACTCTAGATGCATGCTGGATAGCGGTCGATGTGTGGAGTAATAGTAGTAGATGCAGGTAGGAGTCGGTCTACTTGTCTCAGACGTGATGCCTATATACATGATCATACCTAGATATTCTCATAACTATGCTCAATTCTGTCAATTGCTCAACAGTAATTTGTTCACCCACCGTAATACTTATGCTCTTGAGAGAAGCCACTAGTGAAACCTATGGCCCCGGGGTCTATTTTCCATCATATTAATCTTTCAACACTTGGCTATTTTATTGCCTTTTATTTTACTTTGCATCTTTATCATAAAAATACCAAAAATATTATCTTATCATATCTATCAGATCTCACTCTCGTAAGTGACCGTGAAGGGATTGACAACCCCTTTATTGCGTTGGTTGCGAGGATTTATTTGTTTGTGTAGGTGCGAGGGACTCGTGCGTGGCCTCCTACTGGATTGATACCTTGGTTCTCAAAAACTGAGGGAAATACTTACGCTACTTTACTGTATCACCCTTTCCTCTTCAAGGGAAAACCAACGCAGTGCTCAAGAGGTAGCAAGAAGGATTTCTGGCGCCATTGCCGGGGAGTCTACGCAAAAGTCAACATACCAAGTACCCATCACAAACCCTTACCCCCCGCATTACATTATTTGCCATTTGCCTCTCGTTTTCCTCTCCCCCACTTCAACCTTGCCTCCAACATGTTCGACGAAATGTAGCAAAGGTATAAATTTTTCGGTCGTGCTCTCGTTTGTTGTTTCAAATTGTATGTGTTCTTGATTGTTTGTGCGTCCAATTGTAGTCTTGATGATGAAGCTCTCATGCACGCGATAAATGTGGCAAATGATGATTACATGTATGCGTCACAAGAATATGAAACCCAATATGATGATGACAATCTTGATGTGGACGATGAGGGCTTTGTTGTCAAGGGAAGAAGTGGAAATTATACCACCGCGGAGGATGTGTTGATATGCACTGCTTGGAAGAAAATCTCTCAAGATGCAAGCGTTGGAAGCGACCAAACGGTGAACACCTATTGGCAACGCATCAAGGAGTACTTCGATGAGCGCAACACAAGTGGTCACTTCCGTTCAAGCGACTCTCTACGCCAACGTTGGTCCACCATCAACGCCGAATGCCAAAAGTGGGCCGGTTGCTTGTCAAACGTTGCTCGCATGAACCCAAGTGGTTGCGGTGATAGTGACTTGGTAAATATTTCCTCTTCGTGCATGCTTTTTCAAATACTTCCTCTTTGTTCCACATGTTGATGATGATGTGTTGCTTGTTTCATTGTAAAATGATTGCACAAGGATTGTTTCGAGAGAGGAACATGAAAGGCGAGAAGAAGAAAAGGAAAGGAAAAGCTTTCACTTTTCATCATTGCTACAAAGAGCTCAAGGATGAGGAGAAGTGGAAAACTAGAGAGACTTTTGAATCGTCGAAGAAGAAGAGTGTGGTGCTTGAGGATGAAGAAGATGTCGCCATTGAGGAGACGAGCCCCACTCCTCACTCCGCGACAAAATCTTATAGGCCCGATGGAAACAAGAAAGCGAAGGGAACCAGGGCCGGAGACAATGATCTCAAGGAAGGATTTGATGCCATTGTCATGGCGAGGAAAGAGTATGCCGAAGAGAAAAGAATCTTGAAGCTCAAGGAAATAGAGGAGAGGAGTGAGGCCGAGCGGCGAAGGGCGGCGGCCGAGGAGAAGAGGGCGGCGACCGAGGAGAGGAAGGTGGACCTAGAGGAGAAGAAGGCCGCGGCCGACTAGATGAAGATGGTTGGGGAGAGGACACCCAAGTTTATGTTTATGGACACATCAACTCTTGATGCCAAGGCAAAGGCATATGTTGAACTTTGTCGCGATGAAATGCTCATGAAGAAGCAAATGCTCATGAGGCAAATGATGATGGGAGGAGGCATGGGAGGAGGCATGGGAGGTGCCATGGGAGGAGGCATGGGAGGTGCCATGGGAGGAGGCATGGGAGGAGGCATGGGAGGAGACATGGGAGGTGCCATGGGTGGTTACATGAACATGATTTGAGGTTCCATGAATGGTGCATTCGGCGGAAACATGGGAGGTGGCTTCGGTGGCAACATGGAAGGTGGCTTTGGCGGCATGGGAGGTGGCTTTGGCGGCAACATGATGGGTGGCTTGGGAGGTGGCTATGGCGGCAACATGAGTGGCGTTGGAGTTGGCTTCGTCGGCAACATGACCGGTATGGGACGCAATGAAGATGCTTCCGGTGGTGCTCACGGCAATGAGACTTCACCGCTTGTTGAGAACGTCGACAAAGAAGGTGATGAAGATGATGATTGTACCACGGTTCACAACGCCGGTGGTGTTGATGACCCGCATGAGTAATATTCATGTGCATTTCAATTTCTAGGGCGAAAAACTTTGATTGACACGATGCTTTTTTAGTAGAGGGATTTGATACTATGATGGTGATGCACTTTTGATTGAAACTATGATGATGATGCACTTTATTTTCAATTTTTTGATGCTATTTTAATGCAAAACCGCGGCTGAACAGTGGCTGGTAGCAGCCGCGCGGCCGTTTTCAGATTTTTACATCTTTGGTTTGGACCATCTATTGGAGTTGCTCTTTTGGACCATCAATTTGGACCATTGTTGGAGTTGAGCGTTTTTTGGAGCTCCAAAATGCACTTTTTGGCGGTTCAAATTTTACATCTCCGATTTCGGACCGGCAAAATTTGAACCACTATTGGAGATGCTATAAATAATCATCCTTCATTTTTTTTAGACAGTAAAACTGAAGCTAATCCAAGCCCAGTCACGTTGACAGACTGTCCCTCTCTAGTGACTTCGCCTATCTGAGCCGTTGGATATGCTGTCAATTCGGACCTCCAACCGCTGGTTCTTTTTTTAGTTGGGCCAATTGTCCTAGAGGGCAACTACATCAGAAAAAGAAAAAGATCTGTGGTTCCTGGGCTTTTTATGCAAGCCCATTTGGCTAACCCACATGGGGATATACACAAGAACACCAATCACTTAGAGTCATCTCAAAAAAAAACAATCACTTAGAGCATCTCCAATAGGCGCCCAAAAACTACTCCACGCGTTAAAAACCGTTCTTTTTGAATGCCGGGGACGCTCCAACAGATGCTGCAAAATAGTGCGCGCGCAAAAGAATTTAACGCACGCGCTTAAAAGCGCCACCGTACGCTGCAAATGTTGGGTACCGGACCGCGCGTGCTCCATAATTTGCACTACATGTTTTTTTGGGCGCCCGTTTTTGGGCATGTGAAAAAGCAATGTTGGCCGCGACGCGTTTAAAGTGCTACAGTGGCGCTGATGTCACGTTGATAGTTTTTAACTAGTTACCTAGTCTGTTTCGGGAGCCACTAGTTAACGAGCGCTCCTTCGGGAGCCTCGCAACGATCAGCGTCACTTGGCGCGCTCTCAACCATTTGCCGCGTGTCGCGCTATGGGCGCTCCCTCCGGATTTTGTTTTTATTTTATTTTTCCGCACGCGTTTTCGGCTATTTAAACTGGTTTTTTCCGGGTTCTTTTGACGTTTTGGTTTTCCATCGGTCTTTCTTAGCTTTTTTACCCCAAAAAAATTGCGCGAAAAAACACATTTTCCTTTTTTCCCTTTCAAAAGAGTCACGGTTTTGCTTTCGCGAGAGTCACAGCCGTGCCTCTCGGAAACGGAAAAAAAACATGTTTTCTGTTTTTTCCTTTCACGAGAGTCACGGTTTTGCTTCCGTGAAAGGCACGGTTGTGTTTTCGCGAGTCACGGTCGTGCCTCTCGGAAACGGAAAAAAACGCGTTTTCTATTTTTTTTTCCTTTCGCGAGAGTCACAGTTTTGCTTCCGCGAGAGGCATGGTTGTGCTTCCGCGAGAGTCACGGCCGTGCCTCTCGGAAAAGGAAAAAACACGTTTTCTGTTTTTTTCCTTTCGCGAGAGTCACGGTTTTGCTTTCGCGAGAGTCACGGCCGTGCCTCCTCGGAAACGAAAAAAAATTCGCGTTTTCTCTTTTTTTTTCTTCCGCGAGAGTCATGGTTTTTGCTTCCGCGAGAGGCACAGTTGTGATTTCGTGAGAGGCACGGGCGTGCCTCTTTCGGAAAGGGAAAAAACCCGTGCTCCCGGTTCGGTTTTTTCATCCGGGTTTTTTCGGCCGGTTTTTTTCGTGAAAAGAAGTTCGTCAAAACCTATCAAGATTGGATCTAGTTTTGAAGATCTCGACGCGAGGAATCTAACGGTGAAAACGGCTTGAGATTTGGACGCACGGTTTGAGAGATAAAATGTTTTGAATAAACGGATCTACGAAAAAAGGGAAAACTCCCCGGTTGCGACAAGTGGCGCGCTGCATGTGCGCCACTTGTCGCACCCTGGAGAGTGATCTTTGCAACGAGTACTCCTAAACTAGTGATTTCGATCTGTTTCAACCATTTGATGTGCTGTCAATTCGGAACTCAACCACAGGTATTTTTAACTTGGACCAATTGTCCTAAAGAGTCGCTACTCCAGAAGAGAAAACAAGAGATATGTGGTTCATGGGACTTTTATGCAGTTTTTTTTTGAAACTATGATGGTTTTTATAGCAAATTCGGAAACTATACTCCCTAATGCAGAAAAATCAAAAGTATCACCCTGTCGGCCTCATGTTGGCCGAAGAGAGACTTTTCGGCCAACCGTTGGCCAAAAAGGGTCCCTCTTCGGCCAACACCTGCTCTACTGTTTTAGAAAATTCATATCAATTAGGATTTTTAGTATTTTAATTTGATTCTTTTTGAATTAGATTAGAAATTTTATGAAGTTTCTGTAGATATCAAGTTTGACTAGATTTGAAAGTTTGAATTTGAATTTTCATGAATTTGCTCAAATCACTAGATTGCCTATAATTTGAGCTAGGAGTATTTTTTTCAGATGATTCTTTTTGCTACTGGTTCTTTGTGACTTTGTTTATCAGTAGTAATTAATTGGCGAATTTTATAATTATTTAAAATTAGGCTTTTATGAAAACAGTTCTGTTTTAGTGTTTTATAGGTTTTATGCCATTTCTTCTAATTTTAATTGCTTTAAATTGCTTTCTTTAGGTTTTTTGACATATTCTTTTTGTTTCTGTTTAGTTATCAGTAGCTATTTTATTTGTAGTATTTTTTGTATTTTATTTCTTTTATCCTACTAGAAAACTTGTTTTGAGCTTTATAGGAGTTTATATTTAAAAGTTCCTTATAAATCCTGTACAACCATTGCCATTTTATACATAAAAAAAATACTTTTCCGCAATCTTTTTCCCTCCATTTTCTTTCCCGCCATCTTCTTTGCCGCCATTTTCTTTCCCGCCATTCTCTCCCGCCACACTAAGGAGTGTTGCATCGACGGAGGATGACTATGATGCCTTCATGTGGAGTGTGAAACACTGTGTGCGAGAAGTCATAAGTGTGAAACACTCTCCGATGATGATGACGAAGCTGCAAACACTTATGACTTCTCTCAGACAGTGTTTCACACTCTACCAGCAGCACCGACGCAGGAGACACAAACCGTGTCAGACGATGTTATCTACGGTCGTGGACAACATGAGGCTCGTTTTATAAGTTGAGAAGTGAAGATGGCGGGAAAGAAGATGACGGGAGAGAATGGCGGGAAAGAAAATAGCGGGAAAGAAAATGGCGGGAGAGAATGGCAGGAAATAAAATGGCGGGAGAAAATGGAGGGAGAGAATGGCGGCAAGTAAAATGACGGGAAAGTAAATGGCAGGAGAAAATGGAGGCAAAGAATGGTGGGAGAGAATGGCGGGAGAAAATGGCGGCAAAGAAAATAGCGGCAGAAAATGGAGGGAAAGAACGACGGGAAAGAAAATGGAGGATAAAAGAATAAAATACAAAAAAATACTACAAATAAAATATCTACTAATAACTTAACAGAAACTAAAAGAATATGTCAAAAAAATAAAGAAAACAATTTAAAGCAATTAAAATTAAAAGAAATAGCACAAAACCTATAAAACACTAAAACGGAACTGTTTTCATGAAAACCTAATTTTAAATAATCCTAAAATTCACCAATTAATTACTACTGATAAACAAAGTCACAAAGAACTAGTAGCAAAAAGAACCATCTAAAAAGAATACTCCTATAGGCAATCTAGTGATTTGAGCAAATTCATAAAAATTCAAATTCAAACTTTCAAATCTAGTCAAACTTGATATCTACAGAAACTTCATAAAATTTATAATCTAATGCAAAAAGAATCAAATTAAAATACTAAAAATCCTAATTGATATGAATTTTCTAAAACAGTAGAGCCGGTGTTGGCCGAAGAGGGACTCTTTGGCCAACTGTTGGCCGAAAAGTCCTTTTTGGCCAGCGGTTGGCCGAAAAGTCCCTCTTCGGCCAACAGGAGGCCGACAGGGTGATACTTTTGATTTTTTTGCATTAGGGTGTATAGTTTCCGAATTTGCTATAAAAATCATCATAGTTTCAAAAAAAAAGTCTTTTATGCAAGCCCATTTGGCTAACCGACCCAGAGACACACACAAGAATACTGAGAGAGCAACTAGTTAACAAGCGCTCCTTCGAGAGCCTCGCAACGATCAGTGCCACTTGGCGCGCTCTCAGCCATTCGTCACGTGTCGCGCTCTGGACGCTCCCTCCGGATTTTGTTTTTTTATTTTTCCGCACGCGTTTTCGGCTCTCTAAACGATTTTTTCCGGGTTTTTTCGACGTTTTGGTTTTCCCCCAGTCTTCCTTAGCTTTTTGACCAAAAGAAAATTTGCGCGAAAAAAACGCGTTTTCTTTTTTTTTTTCTTTCGCGAAAGGCACGGTTTTTCTTCCGCGTGAGGCACAGTTGTGCTTTAATGAGAGTTATGGCCGTGCCTTTCAGAAACGAAAAAAAAACGCGTTTTCTATTTTTTTTCTTTCGCGAGAGTCATGGTTGTGCTTTCGCGAGAGGCACGGTTGCGCTTTTGCGAGAGTCACGGCCGTGCCTCTCGGAAAGGGAAAAACAAAACGCGTTTTCTTTTTTTTCTTTCGCGAGAGTCACGGTTTTGCTTCCGCGAGAGGCACGGTTGTGCTTTCGCGAGAGTCACGGCCGTGCCACTCGAAAAGGGAAAAAAATACGCGTTTTTTTCTTTTTTTTCTTTCGCGAGTGTCACGGTTTTGCTTTCGCGAGAGGCACGGTTGTGCTTTCGCGAGAGTCACGGCCGTGCCTTCGGAAACGAAAAAAACGCGTTTTTTTTCTTTCACGAGAGTCACGGTTTTTCTTCCACAAGAGGCACGGTTGTGATTTCGCGAGAGGCACGGGCGTGCCTCTTTCAGAAAGGAAAAAAACCGTGCTCCCGATTCGGTTTTTTCGTGAAAAAAAAGTTCGTCAAAACGTATCAATATGGGATTTAGTTTTGAAGATCTCAACGCGAGGAATCCAATGATGAAAACGGTTCGAGATTTGGACGCATGATTTAAAAGATAAAACGTTTTGAATAAACGAATCTAGAAAAAAGAAAAACTCTCAGGTTGCGACAGTGATTTTGGTATACGGATTGCTCATTAAAAAATACTCACTCCGTCCTATAATATAAGAACATTTTTGACACGAGTGTAGTGTCAAAAACGTTCTTATATTTTGAGACAGAGGAAGTAGAATACTGCAGGACATATCCTATTTGCCGCACGGGACGCTGCGTAGCGACCGCACGCGCAACCCACGCTTCCTGCTCCAAAACATTTGGGCCGGCCAATCTTGCTCGTTTCCGGTATTGGGAAGGTTCAGGTTTTTCTTTTTTCAGAGTTATCTTTCTCTTTTTTTTCCTTCTCTATTCATTTTCGTCTTTTATTTTATTTTTTATTTTTTTCCTTTTTTTGTTCCCAAATTCAAGTGCATTTTCAGAAATTCGAACATTGTTTCAAATCAGTGAACATTTTTTGAAATTCCAAATTTGTGCATCGAATTAAAAAACATCCAAATCAAAAAACTTTCCATCTTGTTCAAAAAATAATGATTTTTTCAAAAATGTTCATTGAGTTATAAACTGTTCTCGGATTCAAAATAATTTCAAAAAATTCAAACGTGTTCATGGAGATAAAAATGTTCATCATATTCGGAATGTTCATGATTGTTTTAAAAAATCCATCAATTACTAAACATGTTCTCGAATTTAAAATGTGTTCATAAAACTCAAAAAAAATGTGCGTTCAATTTAAATTTTGCTCAGAAAATACAAAAATGTTCATCAAAATTCAACACATGTGCATCCAATATTCCAATTTTGTTAATCAAAACATTAAAAAATCATTACAATTTAAAAAAATCGTAGAAATTATGAACATCTTTTCTGAATTCGTGAACTTTTTTTATGCGTTAGTGCACAGTTTTATTTAATTCTATGTATTTTCTGAAAGGCTGAACTTTTTTGCAGAAGCAAAAAAACAAAAAAATCAATAAAAAATAAAAGGGAGCCGCGCCCCCAACATGGGCCAGCCAAGGTCGCGCCTGGTGAGCGAGGGGCTGCACGATGACTCTTTTCCCACCGCCCATCTGCATGGCAGGACGCCCACTATTTTTTTCATGTCGTTTTTCCCTTTCTGATTTTCCTTTATCTTATTTAAATTAATTCGGGAAAACAAAAAATACTGAATTAAAAAAACTTGTGAATCTTTAGAAAAAAATCAAGAAATCATAAAATGTTCATGAAATCAAAAGATAGTCGAGAATCTTCAAATGTGCGCAGATCCAAAAATGTTCACGAATTTGAAACAAATGTTCGACAAATCAAAAAGTTATAGTTTTGAAAAAAATTGTGTATTAAAAAAAATCATGAATTTGAGAAAACTGTTTCTCAAATAATTCACGAATTTTGAATAAATATTCGTAAAATTCAAAAACAATCCGTAATAAGAAAACATCTCTTCAAACAAATCATGAATTCAAAATATGGTCATCAAAACTAAAAAATTGTACGTTGAAAATTTGTTCCTAAAATTTAAAAAATGCTTTTCAATTCAAAAAATGTGTACGAGTTTCTAAATTTTGTTCATGATTTCAAAAAATATTTGCAAATGTGTAATAAATGTTCGAGAAATAAAAAAATAATGATTTTGGAAAAACTTCATGTATCCAAAAAAATCATGAATTTGAAAAAAAATTGCTCAAATAATTCATGTATTTTGAATAAATATTCGTAAAATTCAAAATTTGTCCCAAATCAAAAAAAATGTCTCTTCAAAAAAATCATGAATTCAAAATATGGTCATCAAAACTACAAAATTGTACGTTCAAAACTTGTTCCTAAAATTCAAAAAATGCTTGTCAATTAAAAAAAATCGTGCGAGATTCAAAAATTTGGTCACAATTCCAAAAAATGTTTGCAAATTTGTAATAAATGTTCATAAATTTTTTAAATGGTTTGCAAATCTAGAAAATGTTCATGATTTAAAAATGAATTAAAAATGTTCACGAATTTGGATTCACAAAATGATCATAATTACAAACTGGGGATAATACCCTCTCAGTTGTGCAAATTATGGATGATCAGCTAATTTCCATAAAAGAAATGTTGCATGTCTTTGCTGGTTCCACTAGTTTAAGAGTATGTCTTCAGAATTCCTCCATGACGCCAATAAATGTTGCAGATGACGAATCTCACTCAACCAAGGTGTGAGGGTGCAAAGATTTTGAGGTCGCTCTACCTTCCATGCCCATCTATCTCTCTTGTGTGGTATTCATGTTCTCTCGTCAATCCATCACACAGTGGAGTGGGGAGAACAAACTAAATAAAGAGGTCTCACACCTCCTAACTTTTGGAGTAAGACTAAACTTTAGAACCACCTCCTGCCATTTTATTCATGGGCCTTTTTAAGATTTTAGAAATTGTACATGGGAGCCGGTTGCTCCGCCTCGTCCTCCCCTGGATCCGCCATCTCCATCGGAGCCGGCTACTGCTCCTCTTCCTTCTCCTCCGGTTCCGGTGAGTACGGAGGGTGGCCAACTGCGATGCGGGCGGCGCGCCTCGCCCGGATCTCCTCCTCAATTTGAAACCGGTGCTCCGGCGTGAGCATGGCATACATCATCTTCTTTTGTCGGGCCATGCCGAAGCCGGACGGTGTGGGAAGAGCGGCGGAGCGGGAGAGAGGTGGATTGGCTCGGGCTGGTGACACGGAGAGCGAGGAGGTGAATGTGGCTAGGGTTGGAGGACGCATGTCGGCTTAAATAACCAGATTTGGCCTCGGGCAGCGAGCCGAAGCGGTGCCACGCGGCGTTCTCAACCCCACCGAGGATACGTCCGTAGGACCGCCGGGTTTCCAGGCAATTCCCTATGAGACCCCATCGTGAGCCCGACATGGTGGATGCGCTCGGTCGCGTCTGAGCCTCCCCATATCAACCCAATTTTTAGGCTGAATATGAAGGGTGCCAGTCAGCCTGAGCGTTTGAGACCTGTTTGAGACATCTATCTGGATCGGGTTTTCTTGACCGGTCACTGACCGGGCATCCTGGCGTTTGAGTGGGGTTTGGGGTGCGAGATGCTCTTATTTCAAGCCCCGAGGGACCGAACGGCTGGACATGCTTTAAGACATCCGTCTGAGTCGGGTTTCTTGACTGGTCATTGTCTGGGCGCTTGAGTGAGGTTGGGGTCCCAGATGCTCTTGCTCAACACATATCTTGCACATGACGAGATGTGGATCTTGGCATCTTGCCACTAGTCCAACTACTGCAAGTGCTAAGAGCATCTTCAGCCGCGCCCCAACAGGCTCCTCCAGGCGATTTTTTCGCGCCGACGCCCAAAAATCGGCCCAGTCGCGCCCCCAGGAGCCCGTTTTTCGCCGGTTTGGGCCGAAACTGGCGTCGACGGGCCCAGGACGAACCCGGCGCGCTGGGGGCGCCGGGGCGAGCGATTTTGGCGCGAACGAGGATGGGCCCGCCGAGTCAGCGAGACGCCGCTTCGTCGTCCTCATCGCCTCGGTTCCCGCGGGAATCAATGCGAAGGCTGCCGCGCCGGTCAACCTTCATTGATGCCTCACGGGCGGCGCAGTGAAGGCGCCGCGATGCGCGTCCCGCCCTCTCCCACCACGCGTCCCACCCTCTCCCGCCACGCGTCGCCCGGCAAGCAGCCTCTCGCCGCCCCGCTGCGGTTATAAAAGGCGACCTCCCCGCCGGTGGACGCCACAGCTCACATTGCCCCCTCTCCGGCGCACAAAGCAACACTCTCCCCCTTCCCGCCGACGAGCAAATGGCCGAGAGGTTTCCAGGCGACGGCGCGGTGGAGAACGGCTTCGCCCGCCGCCATCTCCAAGAGCCGGAGGCGCGCCTCCTCTACGAGGCCGTATCCGGCGCCCCCGGACATGCGGGTGCCGGGGGCGTGGAGGCTGAGCGCCGGCGGCGTCCCGGTGCCACATGTGCCCGAAGGGGCGGCACGGCGGGCCGAGATCGCCCGCATCCGCTCGTCCCTACCGCCGGAGCAGCGGGACGAGCCGAGGTATGCCGCCGACAGCCACACGATGTGGTCCATGTACTTCGCGCGCCGCCGCGAGGAACAGATCGCCTCTGCCAACAGCGTCACCCCCCGCGGCTGCCTCAACGCCGCCGACAGGCCGCACCCTCGAGGCCATCCTCGACCACACCGAGACCGGCAACGTGTCGCGCCTCGAGTACCCGCCGCGGTCGTCCTTCTCTCGCCGCTGTGGCAGCTCCTGGACGCCGCAGCGAATGGAGCCGGGGACGTTCTCGTCGTCGGGCTCCGACTCGCTCTCCTTCGGCTCGCCGGTGTTCCGCCCCGTCAAGCCAGAGCCGGAGGAGACGCCGCTCCGGCGTCGCACCCGCAGCGGCGCCCTCGTCATCAACGAGGGTGCCCGCCCCTCCCCGCGCTCCCTCCGCCTGGTTCGGCCGAAGCCCGAGCCGGGCCTGCTCCCCGTGAAGCCGGAGCACGTCGACATGGTGGCCCCCGACGACGAGGCCGCCATAAAATGGGCGAAGGAGGACTACGTCCGCGAGCAGGTGAGCCGCCAGTGCCGGGCGTACAAGGAGCTCCAGGCCCGGCGCCGCGGGCGCGAGGAGGACGGCGTCATCGTCCTCGACAGCGACGAGGAGGACGAGGCCGGGCCGTCCAGCGCCCCACCGCGCGTCGGCGACCTTGGCCAGGGGTGCAGCAGGGACGGCGGCGGCACCGGCGAGGCGCGCGACGACTACACCAGTTTCTACAGGCTTCTCGGCATGTAGATGGCGGGAGGTGGACGCGGGCGCAGTGGCTAGGCGTAGTGTGGCGTAGTAGTAGGCATAATTTGCATGTTTTTTTATCTTGTTTGTACATATGTCAATGAAATTTCGCCGAGTTCATGTTATCGCCGAGCCTGCGCCATATTGGCGGCGACCTGTGAGCCGACAACTGAGAACGGAGTCGCCCCCACGCGTCAATCTAGCACCGGTTTGCCCCCAGACGGTTTGTTTTCGGCTCCTTGGGGGCCGAACGGCTGGAGATACTCTTACGCGAAGCAGTTGTTATTTTCGGAAACACGTGACGTTTGCACGTTCCGCCACCTCCTCCCAGCAGATCCATTTTCCAGATCACCGCGCGAACCACATGCTCCTATTTATTTAATTTTTAACATCACATGTTCCTATTATTATTCAATAATCCTCCTCTCGAGTCCAGCCACGAGGCGATAACAAAAGCGACCTGCTTGAAGCGACCCTACTCCCAGCCGGCACAGTCCAATTGTCCACAGCTCCACATGGCTTCTCCCCGGCACCTGCTCCCCCTCCTCCTCCTGCTCGCCCTCCTCGCCCCCTCCTCGTCGGCGGCGCCGGGCGTCATCCGGCTGCCGCGCGCCGGGGCCTGCGCCGCGCCGGCGGACCCGGCCGTCTACGACCGCCCCGTGATCGGCATCGTCACGCACCCGGGCGACGGCGCGGCCGGGAGGATCGACAACGGCACCTCCACCTCCTACATCGGCGCCTCCTACGTCAAGTTCGTCGAGGCCGGCGGCGCCCGCGTCATCCCGCTCATCTACAACGAGCCCGACGAGCGCCTCCTCGAGGTCCGTGCCTCCAGATCCCCTCCCTCTCTCCCCCTTCGTCTGCTTAAATGTGCGTGTAGTTCTATCTGACAACTCCCAGTTCTTTGGAAGTCAAACCAAAATTCTTGATAGTCAACTAACTATGTACTATGTACCAGTTAAAATCATTTTCTAACAGTGCAGAAACGGAACATTCGTAGTTCTGATTATTTAGAATTTCTCCACATTCAAAGTACATGTTTACATAGGAATGACAAATCAAATAGCAAGGCGGATCGTGACTTGATCACTCAGTGTCTGACTAGCTTATGTTACTGTTCATCTGTTTCAGATCAAGATGAAACATGTTTAAAAAAAGATCTGGATGAAACAGTTAACCTATCATGTCTCTGACTACTATAAATATTGTTCGTGTTCTGCAGTCATTTGATCTCAGGGCAATAGATCACCTGTTAGTTACTTGGTAGCCCCCTGCTTGCTCAGTAATACCTGCATCTTATCTCTTGGGCGGTAATTTCTGATAGTTTTGCCTGTGTCCCTTCTACTGCAGAAACTCAGTTTGGTGAACGGCGTGCTGTTTACTGGTGGATCAGTGAAGAGGGGTCCATATTTTGAGACGATTAAGAAAGTGTTTCAGGTACCTATCTATTTGGCAGCTTCTGTGTGTTTCAGACATGTTATTCACTTCTACTCTGTAGTTGCTTCCATTATTAAGAACATACTACATCTCATCTCAGTATGGTAACATCATACTATTGGTCCTAGCTCACACAGAATGGGACCAAACATTACTGGATAATTCTCACTTTCTTCGTTTATTCTTCTGTAGTATGTCTTGGACAAGAATGATGCAGGAGTTCCATTTCCATTGTTTGCACAGTGTCTTGGCTTTGAGCTTGTAAGCATGATTGTGAGCAAGGTAATTTCTCTTTTTTTTCTAAGAGAATGAACAAAAATTATCGACGTCAACATGCAAATTTAGTTGCTAAAGTACAAAAATAATTTGAATTTCTTATAATATTAGGACAGCCTCAAATTGAGATATCTGCTTGAAGAAAAATGATGTGTTAGAATTTAAAAGTATACATTTGCTCTTGCCACATGTGATGCAGTGAAGAACCGGCTGGTCGGCTGCACTGTTCTGTTCCCTGAACAGAACATATAGACACTTAGTGTGTTCCATACCAAGTTTGTGTTTTGTATCTACAAACTGACAACTGGCTCTTTTCTCTATATTGGTATTAGGACAATAATATTTTGGAGTCATTCCACGCCTCAGATCAAGCATCAACTCTCCAGTTCCCCAATTATTCTTCACTTCAGGGATCAGTATTTGAAAGGTAGGGATTCTAATATATATTTGAAAGGTGTAGGTACTGCATGGTCATCTTTTATTTGCGGGAGAAAATTGTATTGGCACTAAACTTGTGCAGCTTTCTCATTTTCCTCTATCAACTGAAAGTCTGCATGGGCACTTGCAACGACCATGTTTCTTGTCCCGTCCTATACGAAAAGATTATGTATGTTAGGTTTTCATTACAGAGAAGATGCAATTAAGCTAACAGTTTACAGTACACTCCATTACAGTCTACGCCAGCTTCATCAAACTTGAAATAGCAAAAGTGAATTAAATTGATGTCAACTATGCAGTTGGTTAGATTTTAGATGTCCCCTGAACCACAGGCACTACGCTTGATGTTATCCATTTATCTAAGATATAACCTTGTCGCTCCGTACTTTTTTATGGCACAAATACCGTCTTCTATTGACTCTTTGTGGCTTGGCTTCTAATATCCCTTGTATACCTGTCTAATAGAAGTGATCCAAATTCGCAGATTTCATCCTGATCTCATCAAGAAACTCAGCACCAGTTGTCTTGTCATGCAAAATCACAAAGTAAGTAGAATCCTTGGTGCTCCTTTTCTCCTTGAACACGCATTGGATGCGTGTCGTTTTGTATTAGAAGAAGAATCCTGGGTACTCATCACATTTTATCTTTGACCTTCACTCAATATTAACATTGACATGATATACTTGGTTCAACCAAATCATGACTGTCAATTTAAAACAGCAACTTTTTATGGAGATTGCAGAATAACTATCTTTATCTCCTTGTTTTCCCTAACATGGTTTATTTTCTTAACTGGTCAAAGTATGGTATATCTCCAAAGAGATTGCGAGAGAATGACGCGTTATCAAGTTTCTTCAAGATTCTGACTATATCCCCTGATGAAAATGGTGAGGTACAATGTCATCTTTTTCCTAGTACTTAACTGATTTGGACTCAACCAGCCTAATTCAGAGGTAGTGCTAAATCAATGTTTAAAGAAACAGCAAACTAATTTCCTTTCCTTTGGCAAATCAGGTTTACGTCTCAACCGTTGAAGCACAGAAATATCCAATCACTTGCACTCAGTGGCACCCTGAGGTATGCTGACTGTAGTGCTGCTGGTTGTTTTTGAAATTAAAGTCTGTATTCCACTAATCTGTTCGCATGCCTGTGCACATTTTTTCATCCCATTTATCCTTGTTTGGCATTTTTTAGGCCTACATATTACTAGGCTGCTATCAAAATGTTTGTCTTTAAACTATTCAGGCCGTGATATTTCTTCATCTGACCAGATCACTTAGGCAAACGTAATATATTCAGAGGTCAGACTATAATTAGCTTGTTCACTTGCTGCAGAAAGCCATTTTCGAATGGCGTAAACCAATGATTCCACACAGCGAGGATGCAGTACAAGTGACACAAAATTTTGCCAACTACTTTATCAGGTTTGTAATACTCTCTTTATTCGTTATAAGCAACACATCATCTGCTTATTCACATCCGTGTTGACCATGCCCTCATTCTGTGATGAAAACCATACTGCACGGAATGGCGGATTACCTGTTCAAAATCATTTTATGGTGCCCTAGTTTCCCTACTAAGCAGGTATAGGCCTTGTGTACGTTTGTATGGCTCCTGTTGGGCAACTTGTTTGTGAATAAGGCTCTGTGCCCGGTTGCATTTCAAAGAAATGAAGCGAGTTCACAGCTTTGTGCCCAGTTGCATTTCAAATAAATGAAGCGAGTTCACAGCTTGTTGCCCATCACAACCCCCTAAAGGGGACATAGTTATTAATAAAACATCAACGCTCAAAACGCACGCAGCCTAAGGGAAAAGAAAACTGGTATCTTGCACCGTTGTGTTCCTCCAATGCATGAATTCCATACTTTCCTACTGCAAAGCAACGGCTCGTGAAAAAAGGTAAGAACAGCGTGTTTATCTCACCCTTCTTCGCTCTGTCGTGAAACAGCCAAGCCCGCAAGTCGCCAAACAGGCCGCCTGCCGACAAGGTGCTGGACAACCTGATCTACAACTACATCCCTACATTTTCCGGGAAAACCTCGTAAGCCACCTCTGTTGGCCCTGTATCGTAACTGCATACTTACTGCACCATATGTTTCTCCATTCAGCCGCTAAGTAAATGAGCATGTGCCTTGCCTTGCAGGAAATCCTTCGAGTTGGTGTACCTCTTCTCCTGAGGCTGGAGCCGACGCTTGTAGCCGCGGTTCTTCTCTTACTGTACTGTGCATGTACAGTGTTGTGTACCATGTGTTTGTATTATTGTACTGATGAGACCTTCGGTTCAGTGGTGTAGATCATTTGTAACCTTGATTGCCGGTATCAGAGTTCAGGAGGAGCAGCGTCAGTAGCTGTAGTGTTTCGGTTTTCGGAGTGAATAAGAGCATCCTCCTTCGAGGTGTTGTTCATCTTGTAGTATTATAACAGTAGTCCGTACGTTCGCCATTGGCTGATGCTCAGTTCAGTAGTACAGATCATTTGCAAACTTGGTTGTCAGTATCAGCGTTCAGGAGGAGCGTCGGTAGTTGTGACGTTTGCCATTTTCGGAATAAAAATAAGAGCATCCTCTTCCTAACTGTTACAGTACTACTCCTTGAATCTTTCTAGCAGAGTAGCACCACACAAGTGGAATCTATTCTTTCCCAGACTCGTGATGAATAATCAGTAAAACACGATTTTTTTTAGGGGAACAGTAAAAACACAACTGGGAGACCTTATTATTATCATCAGCCATAAGAGTTGGGGTAAGCTAATGATAATAATCGCGCCGAGTTCTAATGATGATGACGGAAAATAGGTTTATGTCAATCTCCCTGTGCTGCACTTGAAAATGAAAAGAAATCTCCCTGCGCTGTGCTGGCTCATTCGGGCAAAACATTTATAAGCAAAAACTAATACCAAGCGAGTGTCAAGTATCATCAGCTAGGAAAAAAGTAGCAGCAGCTTTGTGAGTTATTTTAGTCAATCGGTGTCTCAATTTGTACTGTGGAAAACAAATGGGCCTGAGTTTCAGCAGTCTAAGAAATAGCGACGTTAAAAGCTAAGTGATTTAGCGCAATTTAGCATGCTATAGCGCTGATAGCGGACATGGACATGGCGACGAAATTGGCATAGCATAGCAGTGGCTCCTCTCAAACGCTATAGCGTGCTATTTTTTTAGGTGATAATCAGCAATACTAACTACTGTAAGTTCATGGCATTATGAATTATAGATATAGCAAACTAAGGTAAAATATAGCCAGATATAAGGGTGCACATAACGCTGTCAAATTATCATTTGAATCTCATCCTTGATAGTCAAGACACCTGCGCAACATTACAAGAAAAGAAAAACTAGGTTTCTTGACTAGACAATCTTTTTGTTAATCAAGCCGACAGACAAGGTGCACCAGTTGTCCTTTCGCAGGTTTAACACTAATATTCTCCATATCACAGAGAACAGAAGAGAAACATGGGAGCATGAAAGATCAGCTATGCACATATGAGTCTTCTTGCAGCCAACCCATTGAAATGCAGTAACCGACTGAGGAACGAGGCTATTGTAGCTACCAGATTGTAACCCCTCTCCTTGCAGCTTCAGACTATATAACTCCTTGTCCACCAGGAGAAACACATTTTCTTCTCTACAATGAATCATGAGTCCAAGAAATTAATGATTGTGACCTGTAAGATAGTTTTTGCCCTGCTGTGGGTCATTTGCCCACTGCTCCACCGCTTCAGATCAAAGAAAATAGTTTTAGTGAGTCAAAGCATCATTGTATGCAGATTCAGTTCCAGGCTAAGATCCTTCTATCCTTGTATTACTGAACTGTATTTGTTCATCACCGATGTCTAACGAGGAGACTGATGTAGCCAGGTCATCTGTCAAGCCTGCCGTTGGGTCTGGTTCTGAAACTTCTGCTAGTGCACTCAGCATACTGACTACTTCATATGTATCGTCCAGGTAGAACTTGGCTTTGCTCGGTTTCTGCCCCACAGCACATGCAAACAGAGGTGTTTTTGGAGCAACAATGCCCTTTTTCATGGCATCCGCAATATTTTCAAACATATCCTCATCGGATCTATCATCACCAATGCATAAAACAAAATCTGCCTGTTGACCTTTCTCCTTCATTGATGCAAGTATCTTCTCAGCTATAAGACCTTTGCTAACACCCTGCAGTACAAAGAGACAACCAAGCGAATTAATGGAAATTCAGCAGCAGCGCAAAGATCAGAAAAAATAAAAACCTGAAATAATTTAGTAAAACCATTGTGGTTAATTTCCATATTTCTGATCGAATGACATTTTTGAAAAAATTAAAGCATCTAAAGAGGGAAAGAAGTGGTGGATGCAATATGATGCATGCACTGTGTATGACAGTACTCATGTAAACAACTAAACAAGGACATTTTATATTGTTGAAAGCTGGTAAGTATTAAGTAGATATGGTGAAGCAAGCAAGGCCACATAAATAGAATAAATTTTGAATACAAATCACAAATTGCTTTTTAAGCAATATACTCCTTACCAAACGTAAAACTGAAAGGCATTCACAATAGGGTAAAATTGTGAAGGTAATAAATATAGAAAAAGCATAATCACCGCCCTGTTAAATCTACAAAAAGCCTAGTGACTACTTCATCCTTCTGGGTTTAAAAGGACCATCGGCCAAAACGCTGAGATTGAGACCAATGCAAAATTAACTCGGCACCAGTTACAGAAAAGATTTAATTCCTCGTGCAATGCTGGCCACATGCACCAATGGGATAGAGGAAGGAACTTTTAAATCAGGCATGCATTTGTCGTTGCGTCAATTACGCAAACGTAACTAATTAAATTCTGCATGCAGCCTCGCCCCTCACGCTTGCATGTGACGCGGCTCCTCTGGCTAATTAATTCACCGAATCAGCGGACGTAGCGCCAGCCAAACCCAGCGAAAAAGCAGGGAACTGATTACAAGCTGACTTAGAATTACGGGCATGCGATCGAGGCCCACTGGCCTTTTAAACCCTGACGGAGGGAGCACACCATAGTGCTAATCACATTAACCTGAAGTAATGTACAAGAAACAAAATGGCTTGTGTGATTGGCACAGAAGTATTATGCGAACCTCAGATAGGGGCACCAGCTAAATGCAGAGCAAGTCATAGGGTATCTCATACAGATATAAGTGAAGGGAAAAATCATGTGCGCATATACTCTCTATGGATGGCACAAAAATTGGTGAGCTCATCTAATGGAATGCAAGAAATGGTAATGGCGAACCTGAGGTTTGACTTCAACAATGAACTGGCCGCTCTTGACTGAGACTGCTTCATTTGCTAGTACACTTTCCAGGTGATCAAGCATCTCCTTTGCCTGAGAAGATGCAAAGCCTTGGTCAGCATCCCTATGGTGCCACACCAACGCAGTTTCTTTGGTTTCAATGTAGGATCCATCAGTTGCTTCTGTATAAAGATTCATCACTGGCTCAGCCATTTGCATCCATCCAATATCTGGGGACTGGGTACTGGTTTGCCATTCTTCATCTCTGGTCCACCTACATATGGAAACATAGTGTTTCATCATCTATTTAATTCTCTAGTGATTCCAAAAATCATGAACAGTCTGCAGTGATCTCCATTCTCCCCAGGCAATAAAAACACTAAACAGAAATGGGCAGCCAAGAAACATGAACAAACATCTTATGACGTGTGCATGCCATGTTGAAGTAAAAGCAGAACCTGGTACATGAGTTTAATGAACATAAGGTGTATGATCCTACAAGTCCTAATTACTGACTCCGCTAGTTGGTCATTACAGTTAAGTACTCCCTCCAATCGCCAAAGGAGGGCATACAATTCTGAGCGCAGCAATTAAGGAGAGAATCTCATGCAGTTTATTTTCCCAGATTTACCCTTGAAAAGCGCCGCAAAATATTCGCTCCACGCGCCTCGATAACTAGCATCCGTTTAATATGGACCTCACACTGGCCAATCCTAGAGTGTGAATGCTACGGAGGAGCAGAATGCGCAGCCTTAGCCAATCGTGCTATGTGCATGCAGTGACAGGTAATTAATGTGAATCGGTAAAGCAGATCTGAGGGAGGGGTATTTTGTCGAGCACTGTGTTATTCTCCCACTTGACGCCCTAATTTCATGGAGGGAGTACCAAACAAACAACTGGTGCGTGTAGTAGCCTGAGTGCCTGACAAGGAACAAATGAAGAATTTCCTATTGATACAAGAAAAACCAACAAAAGTAAACTAGATTGTTATTTGCTCGATGAAGCAGAAAACACTGAGACCTTTGCATCTGCAGTTGACCTTGACTCCTATTCCTATTATGTCTGAATAAAGTACAGACTTCACTGTTAATCTGAAGCAAAATGTACAACAGTGGTAATAAAAAATTGTACCTTAAGAAATAACCATGCTCTGCCGCGATGCCTAGAATTGGACATGAGGAGAACATTGATCCCAAGCTATTCTTGCTTCTTCCACTGACAATAAAGACGATGTTGTTCTTATCCGAGCATAGGGTATTAATGATGGTTACTAATTCTTCACTCGGTTTCTGGTAGAGAGAAGCCTGTGGCACCAATGTACCATCATAGTCAAGAAATATAGCTCTACTCTTTGATCTCCCATAAGACATTATAATTGAATCAAAACTAAGCTTTGAGAAATTTGGGTCTAGTGCCACCACCCTGAATCCAAATCCCAATCCAATGCCCCAACATGGCTTCCTGAAATGATCCTTGCAAGCCCTCTCCAGGTCCTGGATAAAGCTCCTTGACCAATATGCAACGTCATGTGTGCTTACATAGCGGTAATGTTTTTCGTGCCTCAGCTCCTTGTCACGCTCTGACATTGATATGGCCTCATTTAGTGACTCCGCCGTTGATTCAACATTCCATGGGTTAATACGAATGGCACCACTCAGTGAAGGTGAGCACCCAATAAATTCCGAGACAACTAGCATGCTCTTGCGTGGCCCACTCACCTCAGGTGCAGACTCAGAGCTAGGAATGCCCTGTCGACAGACAATGTACTCATATGGGGTCAAATTCATCCCATCCCTCACAGCCGTCACCACGACACACTCAGCGACCGTATAATATGCAAGCTTCTCCACACTTGGGACATTCCGGTCAATGAGAACAATTGGGCTGTACCCGGACTGGCCAAACTCCCTGTTAATCCTCTCACAACTATCCTGAATCTCAGCCCGAATGGACTCGATATCCTTTCCCTTCCCACGTGCTGGGTTAGCAATCTGTACTAACACAGCCCTACCCCGCCACTTAGGATGTGTCTTCAACATATACTCAAATGCAAGAAGCTTCAGATTGATGCCTTTAAAGATATCCGTGTCATCCACACCAAGCAACACAGTCATGCCCTCAAATTGCTGCCGCAGCTCAGCAACCTTCTGCTGCATTTCAGGTAATCGCAGCACTGACTGCAATTGACCCATATGGATTCCCACTGGCATGATCTTGATCCCAACAGTGCGGCCATAGTAATCCAGACCAATATATCCACGCTTTGACTGGTACTCTATCCCGAGCATCCTACTACAGCAAGACAGAAAGTGCCTGGCATAATCGAATGTGTGGAATCCAATGAGATCACAGTTGAGCATAGTCCTGAGGATCTCCTCTCTGACAGGGAGGGATCGGTATATCTCTGATGAGGGGAATGGGCTGTGGAGGAAGAATCCGATGCGGAGGCGATTGAAGCGGCGGCGGAGGAAGGTGGGCAGCGCCATGAGGTGGTAATCATGGACCCAAACATAGTCGTCCTCCGGGTTGATGACCTCAACAATCTTCTCGAAGAAGTGCTTGTTGGCGAGGACGTAGGCCTCCCATGAGGCGCGCTCGAACCGACCACCGGCAGATGCACCGCTCTCATTGGGAGATTGGGCGGCGGCGAAGGGGAGCATGTAATGGAAGAGCGGCCAGAGGTAGCCCTTGCAGAAGTTCTGGTAAAATCGATCGTAGAGGTCGGCGGGGAGGAAGACGGGGGCGCAGCGGAAGCCGTCGATGAGGGTCTGCGAGACCTCGTCCTGCTCGGCGGCGGGCACGTCGGCGCGGAGGGTGCCGATGAAGAGCACCTCCATCTCGTCGGGGACGCCGTCGCGGAGGCGGAGGAGGAGCGAGTCGTCGTCCCAGGAGAAGACCCAGCCGCGGCCGTCGGGGCGGCGGCGCGCGACGACGGGGAGCTGGTTGGCGACGACGATGAGGCGCTCGCAGATGGCGGAGGAGGGCACATCGGAGGCGACGCTGCTGGTGGCGGCCCGCTCGTCGTCCTCGTCGTCCAGCTCCGACAGCGTGCCGGGCACCGTCATGACCCGCGGCATCCGCCTCGGCGCGAACGACCCCGACCGGCGCCTCCCGCCGCCGGCCGGGCCGAGCGCCGCGAAGTTCCCCGCCGCGAGGTCGAGCAGGTTGGTGTAGGACCTCGACATCATGGCTGAATCCCCCGGACCGATCCCCGCCGGATCCGCGGAATGGCGAGTGTTTTATCCAAACCCTAGGTCCGCCCGCGCCTTTGACCCGATCCGGCGTTTTGGAGTTCGGGGGAATGGGGGAGGCGAAGTGGGGCGACGAAGAAGACGAGCACACAGTATATCCCCCCCTTGCTGCACCCGGCGCACGGCACCTGCCTCCTGGTCCACCCCTCACCGACCGATGGGCCCTTCCTTTCCTGCCACCCGCCGGTGCAGTGGACCCTGCCCACAGGGGCAGACCACGCGGCGGAGAAAAGAGGATAAGGTGGTGCGTGCCCCACCGGCTCCAGCTGGCGTCACGCTGCCACCTGACGACCCTGGGGCCCACCCGAACGGACGCACGCGATGGCTCCGCGCACGCGGTTGACGGACGAGATCAGCCGGGGGCAACAGTTTGTGGATAAAGAATTCCCCAGGCCCTTTGGTCCGGCGCTTTCATGAGACGTCCCGGTCCCCCTTCCCGTTCCCGCAAGCGAGCGACAGCGATAGCCCAAACGCGGTGGCCCGGGACACGCGTCCGGCAGCCGCACCGCCGCGTCGACGTGATGGCGACGCTGCAGATGTGTCCGTGACTAGGCGCAACTCTGTCCACGAATTTGATCCGCGGTGAGGTGGCCAGCATCGCCGCTCCCGGTGACATGGCGCCACATGGGCCACCCGTGGCACGCGCGGCATGTCGGCGAGGCCGTGACTGTGACCGTCCGTGGCCACGTCGCCCTCGGATGCTCCTTCCAGGTAGGCAGACGGTCATCCATCGAGACGGACGCCACGAGGAGCATCGCGCGAAGGATATGCCTATTTAATTCGCGCGACAGACAACCAGCTAACAAACAGCTAGCGAACAGACGAGCAGTGTCTTCTAGCTCTGTCTTTCGAGGAAAAAAGGACAAGCAATCTTAGTGGCTAATTAAGCGTGAGGCAGGCGCACTGGCCACCCAACTCGTGATGATAGTCTGACCAGCATAGCATATCCCTTGATTTTTATTCGGATAACGTGCCCTTTGCCGTTGCCTCTAGGTAGGTTCAACTTCAATCCAGTGGTGCAATTTGGTTTAGGAATATCTGATGATATAGTATAGCCAGTTGGCCATGTAGCTTAAGGCAAGTTGTTGTACGTACTGGTCAAGCTTTTGACGATGGAATCTCCAGGTGAGGATCAGTGGGGCTGGGGCCGCATATTGTTGGCCTTCATGGGTTGTATAATTGTTTGTACAAAGTTGAGTCATTTATTTTAGGACAAAGTAAGTACTCCCTTCATTCTGATTTATTCGTCGTGGTTTTAGTTCAAATTTAAACTAAAACCTCGACGAGTAAATCGGAACGGAGGGAGTATTATCGTAGTGATGCACTAGTGCCCCTTCGTCGCTTTGTCTCAAGTCAAACTTTGTAACATTTGACCAAGTTTATATGTGTAAAAGTTAATAACATGCACAATACCAAATCAACCATTAGAATCATCATTCGATATATTTTCATACCATATACTCCATCCGTTCCTAAATATAAGTCTTTTTAAAGATTCCACTACAAAAATACATATGGATGTATATAGACATATTTTAAAATGTAGATTCACTCATTTTGCTTCGTATATAGTCCATAGTGGAATCTCTAAAAGGACGTATATTTAGGAACAGAGGGAGTATGTTTGTTATTGTGAAAGCTAAAATTGTTTCCGATAAACTTGGTCGAAATTTATGAAGTTTGACTTAGCTCAAAGCAAATATGCGGAGTAAATAAAAATGAAGAGAGTATGTTGATAACTTTTTGAAACTCTGCATTATTACATGACCAGCTTGACCAACGGTCTGCTCAAACTCTTCATGGTTGTGTGATGTCCTTTTACAAAAAAATAAGAGTATTCTGGACGAGCTCTGTTGTGAAGATATAACAAGTTGTGATGATGACACTCTAGCATGTGTGTAGAGCCACCACTCCTTTGACTACTACTCAATCTCTTCCCTCCAATTGCCAATGTCTTCTTCCCTGCAATTTTTTTTGCCAATGTCTTCTTCCCCGCAATTTTTTTTGTCAATGTCTTCATCGGTCATGAGTATCTGCACGCCTGCTCAAGGCAGTAGCGGTATTTTTGAATGTTACTTGTGTTGCACACTTAGTTGACGTTCATGATGGTCTTTAATGGTGGGATTTAAGATCTAGTAGCGCCGTTACAGTTAGCGACACATGGATTTGGCGAAAACCTAAGCTGCTCGGTGAAAACCCTCAAGATGTCATTAGCTAGGCCGGTAAGGCAATGGCGGCGCACGTGCATTGCCCCTTGTCCCTGGTAGTGAAAAATCTCTTGATCAAGATGTTTTTATCCTTTTTCTTTACTCCCTTATGTCTTTGAAGAGAGGAGAAACAAGATAATTTCTCGAAAAGTAGGTGTAACCCCCTCTCCCATGCATCAAGTGACGCACGGTCATGCACACGGTCATTTATTAATTTCCTTGAGTTCATGCATCTGTTTTAGAAATTTGGTGGTATGTCTTCTCTATTAATTGGCTCAAAAAGCGATGGGAAACTCAAAGGTTTGACGAACCAAATGGAGATAACGACTGTTGCTAGCGTGTTTTGCTTGGTGTTGCAAGTTCTTCTGTCTCAACACCTTCCACAACTCAGACCACCTTTGGAGAATGGTTGACGAGCGTGACAATCTTTAATGAGGGAATTCAAGATCTAGTTAGGGTGGACTGTCAACAACACTAGTGCGTATGGTGAACACCATAGCTGCATGGTGAAAACCCTCAAGATGACCTTAACTTGACCGGTGTGGCAATGGTTGCGCACTAACATTGCCCCTTGCGCCAGTAGTGAAAAAACTCTTGACAATGATGGTTTTCTTCCTCCCTTCACTACTCCTTGTGTCATCGGAGAGAGCAGAAACAAGATAATTTCTCGAAAAGCAGGTGTAACCCCCTCTCTCATGCATCAAGGGATGCACGAGGCCATTTATTAATTCCTTTTGTGTATCTTTTTAAGATATATGGCAATATGTCTTCTCTATTAATTGTTTCAAAAGGCAAGAGTGGCCTCAACAGTTTGACTAAACAAGTCGAGATAACACTGGTTGCAATGCGTGTCTTATTCGGTGTTGCGCACATTTATGTATTCTCCCCTTACACAACCCGGACCACCTTTGTAAGGATGGTTGGCGAGCATGATGATCTTTTATTAGAGAATGGACGACCAGCCAGACTCGTGCCTATGATGAACACCTGAGTTGCATCGTGAAAACCCTCAATATGAGGTTGGCTTGACTGGTAAGGCAATGGCGGTGCTAGTGAAAATATTCTTGACTGTGATGGTTTTTTCTCCCACTACTTTACTCCTTTGTGTCTTTAGGGAGAGAATAAACAGGATAATTCCTGAAAAATAGGTGTAACCCCCTCCCTTACATCAAGTGATGCACACAACCATTTATTAGTTTTCTTGAGTCTGTGCATATGTTTTATAAAATTGGCGGTATGTCTTCTCTATTAATAGACTCAAAAAGCGACAAGGAACTCAACGGTTGGTCTAATAAAGTGGAGATAACGGGTGCTGCTAGCGTGTTTTACTTGATGTTGCACGCTTTCCTATCTAGTGACCCGAACCACCTTTGCGAGGATGGTTGATGAGCGTGAAGATCTTTAATGAGGGAATTCAAGATCCACTTAGGGTGGACGTTCAGCAACACTCATTTATATGGTGAGCACCTGAGTTGCATGATGAACATCTTGAAGATGATGTTAGCTTGACTAGTAAGGTAATGGCGGCGCACGAGCATTTCCCCTTGTTCCCAGTAGTAAAAAATCTCTGATCGTGATGGTTTTTGCCTTCCCTTTACTTCACTCATTTGTGTATTGAGGAGAAACAAGATAATTTCTCAAAAAGTGGCTGTGTGGCCCCTCTCCCCTGCATAAAGTGATGCACACGCCCATTTATTAATTTCCTTGAGTACGTTCATATGTTGTAGAAAAAATGGTGGCATGTCTTCTCTACTAGTTGGATGAAAAAGCGAGATGGAAGTCAACAATTTGACTAAACAAGTGGAGATAACGAATGTCGCTAGCGTGTTTTATCAGTGTTGCACGCTCTTCCCTCTTCCCCCCTTCCACAACCTCGTCACCTCCGCAAGGATGGCTAACGAATGTGCTATCTTTGAAGAGGGAATTCAAGATCTAGTTGGGGTGGATGACTAGCAACACTTATTCATACAATAAGCACCTAAGCTGCAAGGCGAAAACCCTCATGATGATGTTAGCTTGACCGGTAAGGCAATGGCGGCACACGAATTGCCCCTTGTTATAGTGGTGAAAGAAATCTTGATCATAATGATTTGTCCCTCCCTTTATTGTACTTTACTTATTTATGTCTACAGGGAGAGGAGAAAAAAGATAATTTCTCGAAAAACAGGTGTAACCCTCTCCCCACATTAAGTGATGCACGCGACCATTTTTTATTTTTTTTTGAGTTTTTGTATCTGTTTTAGATAAATGGTGGTATGTCTTCTCTATTAACTGTCTCAAAAGGAGAGGGTGGACTTGAAGTTTTACTAAGCAAGAAGGCAAATGAATATCGCTAGCGCATTATACTCGGTGTTGCATTTTATGTCTTCTCCCCTTCCACACCACGGACACCTTTGCAAGGATGGCTCACAAGCGTGATGATATCTAGTGAAGGAATTCAAGATCTAGTTGTGGTGGACTGTCAGCTACACTCGTGTTATGGTAAACACGCGAGCTGAATGGTGAAAACCCTGATGATGTTAGCTTGACTGGTAAGTCAATGGCGACGCACAGACATTGTCCTTTTTCGATAGTGAGTTGTTTTTACGGCATGATGGTTTTTTTCTTGTCTTTACTTATTTGTGTCTTCGGGGAGAGGAGGCACAAGATAGTTTCTCAAAAAGCAGGTGTAACCCCCTCTCCCTCTACATCAAGTGGTGCACACGACCACTTTATTAAACTCATGAGATTCTGCATCTGTTTTCGAAGAGTGGCAGTATGTCTTCTCTATTAATTGCCTCAAAAAGCGGCAAGGAACTCAATGGGGTGACTAAACAAGTGGAGAAAACAAATGTCGCTAGCGCGTTTTACTCAGTGTTGCACGCTCTTTTGACTTTTCCCCTTCCACAACCCAGAACACCTTTGTAGGGATGCCTAACGAGCATGATGATCTCTATCAGAGGAATTCAGATCTAGTTGGGGTGGACAGTCAGCAACACTCGTGCACATGGTAAACACCTTAGCTGCATGGTGAAAACCCTCACGATGATGTTAGCTTGACCGGTAAAGCAATGGCCATGCACGGGGATTGCCCCGTGTTCCAGTGGTGAAAAAACTCTTGATCATGTTTTTTTGTTCCTCCCTTTACTGGACTAATTTGTGTCTTCCGGGAGAAGGGATACAAGATAGTTTCTCAAAAAAGCAGGTGTAACCCTCTCTTTCCTTGCATTTAGTGATGCACATGACCATTACTCATTTCGTTGAGTTTGTGCATCTGTTTTAGATATATAGTGGTAAAACTTCTGTATTAATTGGCTCAAAAAGTGAGAGGGAACTCAACATTTGACAAAACAAGTGGATATCGTTAGCGTGTTTTACTAAGTATTGCACTCTCTCTTATGTTTTCTCCCCTTCCTCGTATGGACCACCTTTGCAAGGATAGCTAACAAGCGTGAAAATCTCTAGTGAAGAAAATAAAGATCTAGTTGAGGTGGACGGTCAGCGACACTCGTGCACCCGAGCTGCTTGGTGAAAACCCCTAAGATGGCGTTAGCTTGACTGGTAAAGCAATGATGGCACACATATATTGCCCCGTTTTTCAGTAGTTAAAAATCCCTTGATCGTGATGGTTTTTCCCTCACTTTACTTTACTTTTTTGTGTCTTCGGAGACAACACAAACAAGATAAATTCTTGAAAAGCATGTGTAACCCCTCTCCCCTACCTTAAGCAACACACACAACCATTTATCAATTTTGTTTAGTTTGTGCATATATTTTAGATATATGGATGTATGTATTCTCTATTAATTGGATCAAAAGGAGAGAGACAACTCAATGTATGAACAAATAAGGGGAGATATCGAATGTTGCTATCACATTTTACTCAATGTTGCACGCTCTTTTGTCTTCTCCCCTTACACGAACAAGAGCACCTTGCAAGGATGGTTGATGCGTGTGATGATCTTTAACGAAGAAATTCAAGATGTAGTTGGGTGGACGGTCACCAACACTCATTCATATGGTACACACCTGAAGTGCAAGGTGAAAACTCTCAAGATGACGTTACCTTGACCAGTAAGGCAATGGTGGCAGATGTACATTGCCCCTTGTTCTTAGTAGTGAAAATTTCTCTTGATCATGATAGGAGTTTTCCTCACTATACTTTAGTTATTTGTGTCTCCAGGGAGAGGAGAAACAATATAATTTCTCGAAAAGCAAATGTAACCCTCTCCCCTACAACAAGTGATGCACACATCCATTTATTAATTCCATTGAGTTTGTGCATCTTTTTAGATATATGGCAACATGTATTATTATAAGTGGGCTCAAAAAGTCCGAGGGAACTTAACAAATGACTAAATAAGTGGAGACAACCAATGCCATTAACGTTTTTACTCGGTGTTGCATGTTGTTTTGTCTTCACCTCTTCCTCAACCTGGACCACCTTTGCAAGGATGGTTGACGAGCGTGAGGATCTTTAATGAGGGAATACATAATCTTGGTTGGGTGGATGGTCAGCAACACTCATCAATATAGTGAACACCTGAGTTGCATGGTGAAAATCCTCAAGATGGCATTAGCTTGAGCAATAAGGCAATGGTGGCGCATGGACATTGAGCCTTGTTACCACTAGAGAAAAATTCTTGATCATGATGATTTTTTTCCTCCTTTTACTTTACTTCTTTTTTCCTTCAGAGAGTGAAGAAACAAGATAATTTCTCAAAAGGCAGGTGTATCCCCTTTCCTCTGCATTAAGTGAAATTTAATAATTGCATTGAGTTTGTGCATTTGTTTTTTTATATATGCAATATGTCTTCTCTATTAATTGCTCAAAAATAACATGGAGCTAACGTTTTGTCTAAACAAGTGGAGCTAATGTTTTGATATATGGCAATATGTTTTCTCTATTCGGTCTTGCATGTTCTTTTGTCTTCGCCCCTTCCATAACCCAGAACACCTTTGCAAGAATGGTTGACGAGCATGACAATCTTTAAGGAGGGATTCCAAGATCTAGTTGGGGTGGACGGTGATACGTCTCCAATGTATCTATAATTTTTGATTGTTCCATGCTAATATATATATTCTGTTTTGGATGTTTAATGGACTCTATTATACACTTTTATATTATTTTTGGGACTAACCTATTAACCGGAGGCCCAGCCCAAATTGCTGTTTTTTTGCCTATTTCAGTGTTTCGAAGGAAAAGGATATCAAACGGAGTCCAAACGGAATGAAACCTTCGGGAACGTGATTTTCGGAACAAACATGATCCAGGGGACTTGGAGTGGACGTCAAGCAATCAACGAGGAGGCCACGAGGCAGGGAGGCGCGCCTGCCCCCCTGGGCACGCCCCCACCCTCATGGGCCCCTCGTAGCTCTCCTGACCGACCTCTTTCGCCTATATATACTCATATACCCTGGAAACATCATATACGGAGCCAAAACCCTATTTCCACCGCCGCAACCTTCTGTACCCGTGAGATCCCATCTTGGGGACTTTTCCAGCGCTTCGCCGGAGGGGGCATTGATCACGGAGGGCTTCTACATCAACACCATAGCCTCTCTGATGATGTGTGAGTAGTTTACCTCAGACCTTCGGGTCCATAGTTATTAGCTAGATGGCTTCTTCTCTCTCTTTGGATCTCAATACAAAGTTCTCCTCGATTCTCTTGGAGATCTATTTGATGTAACTCTTTTTTTGCGGTGTGTTTGTCGAGATCTGATGAATTGTGGGTTTATGATCAAGATTATCTATGAATAATATTTGAATCTCCTCTGGATTCTTTTATGTATGATTGGTTATCTTTGCAAGTCTCTTCGAATTATCAGTTTGGTTTGGCCTACTAGATTGATCTTTCTTGCAATGGGAGAAGTGCTTAGCTTTGGGTTCAATCTTGCAGTACTCGATCCCAGTGACAGTAAGGGAAACGACACGTATTGTATTGTTGCCATCGAGGATAAAAAGATGGGGTTTATATCATATTGCATGAGTTTATTGTTGGAAATATGCCCTAGAGGCAATAATAAAATGGTTATTATTACATTTCCTTGTTCATGATAATTGTCTATTATTCATGCTATAATTGTATTAACTGGAAACCGTAATACATGTGTGAATACATAGACCACAACATGTCCCTAGTAAGCCTCTAGTTGACTAGCTCGTTGATCAATAGATGGTCGTGGTTTCCTGACCATGGACATTGGATGTCGTTGATAACGGGATCACATCATTGGGAGAATGATGTGATGGACAAGACCCAATCCTAAGCATAGCACAAGATCGTGTAGTTCGTTTGCTAGAGCTTTTCTAATGTCAAGTATCATTTCCTTAGACCATGAGATTGTGCAACTCTCGGATATTGTAGGAGTGCTTTGGGTGTATCAAACGTCACAACGTAACTGGGTGGCTATAAAGGTGCACTACAGGTATCTCCGAAAGTGTCTTTTGGGTTGGCACGAATCGAGACTGGGATTTGTCACTCCGTATGATGGAGAGGTATCTTTGGGCCCACTCGGTAATGCATCATCATAATGAGCTCAATGTGACTAAGGAGTTAGCCACGGGATCATGCGTTACATAACGAGTAAAGAGACTTGCCGGTAATGAGATTGAACGAGGTATGGGGATACCGACGATCGAATCTCGGGCAAGTAACATACCGATGGACAGAGGGAATTGTATACGGGATTGATTGAATCCCCGACATCGTGGTTCATCCGATGAGATCATCGTGGAACGTGTGGGAGCCAATATGGGTATCCAGATCCCGCTATTGGTTATTGGCCAGAGAGGTGTCCCGGTCATGTCTGCATGGTTCCCGAACCCGTAGGGTACACACTTAAGGTTCGGTGACGCTAGAGTTGTTATGGGAAATAGTATGTGGTTACCGAAGGTTGTTCGGAGTCCCGGGTGAGATCCCGAATGTCACGAGGAGTTCCGGAATGGTCCGGAGGTGAAGATCGATATATTGGACGAAGGGTATTGGAGTCCGGAATTTTTCCAGGGGTACCGGGTGACGACCAGCATGTCCGAAAGGTGTTTCGGAGGCCCCCGCAAGCGTTGGGGGGCCTTATGGGCCAAGGGAGGGGCACACCAGCCCACTAAGGGGCTGTGCGCCCCTCCCAACCCCTCTCACGTAACCTGGAAAGGTGGGGGCGCCTCCCCTAGGGCAGCCGCCCCTCCCGGCTTGGGGGGCAAGTTTCCTAGGGGTGGGGGCGCCGAAACCCATCTAGGGTTTCCCCTGTGGCCGCCACCCCTCCCCTAGGGTACCCTAGGGCGCCTCCTCCACCCCTTCCCCCTATATATAGTGAGGGAGAGAGAGGGCAGCCGCACCCCTTCCCTTGGCGAAGCCCTCTCCTCCTCCAACTCCTCCTCATCCGTAGTGCTTAGCGAAGCTCTGCCGGAGAACCACGAGCTCCATCGCCACCACGCCGTCGTGCTGCTGAAGTTCTCCCTCAACCTCTCCTCTCCCCTTGCTGGATCAAGAAGGAGAGACGTCCCCAGGCTGTACGTGTGTTGAACGCGAAAGCGCCGTCCGTTCGGCGCTAGATCGGATCTTCTGCGATTTGAATCGCTACGAGTACAACTCCATCAACCACGTTATTGTAACGCTTACGCTTAGCGATCTTCAAGGGTATGAAGATGCACTCCCTCTCTCTCGTTGCTAGCATCTCCTAGATTGATCTTGGTGACACGTAGGAAAATTTTGAATTATTACTACGTTCCCCAACAATGGCATCATGAGCTAGGTCTATGCGTAGATTCTATGCACCAGTAGAACACAAAGTAGTTTTGGGCGATGATTTGTTCAATTTGCTTACCGTTACTAGTCTTATCTTGATTCGGCAGCATTGTGGGATGAAGCGTCCCGGACCGACCTTACACGTACGCTTACGTGAGACAAGTTCCACCGACTGACATGCACTTGATGCATAAGGTGGCTAGCGGGTGTCTGTCTCTCCCACTTTAGTCGGATCGGATTCGATGAAGAGGGTCCTTATGAAGGGTAAATAGCAATTGGCATATCACCGTTGTGGCTTTTGCGTAGGTAAGAAACGTTCTTGTTAGAAACCCATAGCAGCCACGTAAAACATGCAACAAGAATTAGAGGACGTCTAACTTGTTTTTGCAGGGTATGCCATGTGATGTGATATGGCCAAAAGGATGTGATGAATGATATATGTGATGTATGAGATTGATCATGTTCTTGTAATAGGAATCACGACTTGCATGCCGATGAGGATGACAACCGGCAGGAGCCATAGGAGTTGTCTTAATTTATTGTATGACCTCCATGTCAATGAAAACGCCATGTAATTACTTTACTTTATTGCTAACCGTTAGCCATAGTAGTAGAAGTAATAGTTGGCGAGACAACTTCATGAAGACACGATGATGGAGATCATGGTGTCATGCCGATGACGAAGGTGATCATGCCGCGCCTCGAAGATGGAGATCAAAGGCGCAAGATGATATTGGCCATATCATGTCACTTTATGATTTGCATGTGATGTTTGACATGTTTACATCTTATTTGCTTAGAACGACGGTAGCATAAATAAGATGATCCCTCACTAAAATTTCAAGAAATGTGTTCCCCCTAACTGTGCACCGTTGCGAAGGTTCGTTGTTTCGAAGCACCACGTGATGATCGGGTGTGATAGATTCTAACGTTCGCATACAACGGGTGTAAGCCAGATTTACACATGCAAAACACTTAGGTTGACTTGACGAGCCTAGCATGTACAGACATGGCCTTGGAACACGAGAGACCGAAAGGTCGAACATGAGTCGTATAGTAGATGCGATCAACATGGGGATGGTCACCGTTGATGACTAATCCGTCTCACGTGATGATCGGACACGGCCTAGTCGATTCGGATCATGTAACACTTAGATGACTAGAGGGATGTCTATCTGAGTGGGAGTTCATTAAATAATTTGATTAGATGAACTTAATTGTCATGAACATAGTCTAAATTGTCTTTGCAAGTTGTGTTGTGGATTAATAGCTCACGCTTTAGCTCCTTATTTTAATACGTTCCTAGAGAAATACTAAGTTGAAAGATATTGTAAGCAATTGTGCGGACTAGGGCCGTAGTATGAGGATTGTCCTCACTCCTACACAGAAGGCTTCTGTCCTTAATGCACCGCTCGTGTGCCAACCCCTCTGGCGTCGTCTGTGGATGTTGTGAACATCTGGCAGAAACGTTCTGATGACTACCTGATAGTTTAGTGTGCCATGCTTTACGGCTTAGAGTCGGGGCTCCAAAAGCGTTTTGAACGCCATGGAACATATGAGATGTTCTAAGAGCTGAAATTGGTATTTCAGGCTCATGCCTGTGTTGAGAGGTGTGAGACTTCTGGCAAGACCTTTGCCTACAAGATGGAGGAGAATAGCTCAGCTAGTGAGCATGTGCTCAGAATGTCTGGGTACTTCAATCGCTTGAATCAAGTGGGAGTTAATCTTCCAGATAAGAGAAGTGATTGACGGAGTTCTCCAGTCACTATCACCAAGCTAACTAGAGCTTCGTGATGAACTATAACATGCAAGGGAAGTTGATCCCGGAGCTGTTCGTCGTGCTTAAGGCCGTAAAGGTAGAAGTTAAGAAGGATCATCAAGTGTTGATGGTTAACAAGACCACTGGTTTCAAAGAAGGGCAAGGGCTAGAAGGGAAACTTCATGAATGGCAAGCCAGTTGCCGCTCCAGTGAATAAACCCAAGAACCCAAACCCGAGATGAAGTGCTTCTATTAGGGGAACTGTCACTGGTAGCGGAACTGCCTCAAATACTTGGTAGATAAGAAGGCTGGCAACTTCAACAAAAGTATATTTGATATATGTGTTATTGTTGTGTACCATACTAGTACTCCTAGTAGCACATGGGTATTAGATACCGATTTAGTTGCTAATATTGGTAACTCGAAACAAAAGCTACAGAATAAACGGAGACTAGCTAAGGGCGAGGTGACGATATGTGTTGGAAGTGTTCCCAAGGATGATATGATCACCATCGCACGCTCCCTCTACCTTCGGGATTAGTATTGAACCCAGATAAATGTTGTTTGCATTGGTGTCTGCGTTGAGCATGAACATGATTAGATCATGTTTATTGCAATATGGTTATTCACTTAAGTCAGAGAATAATGGTTATTCTGTTTGTATGGATAACACCTTCTATGGTCATGCACCCAATGCGAATGGTTTATTGAATCTCGGTCGTAGTGATACACATGTTCATAACATTGGTGCCAAAAGATGTAGAGTTGATAATGATAGTACCACTTTCTTGTGGCACTGCCGCTTAGGTCATATTGGTGTAAAGCGCATGAAGAACCTCCATGCTAATGGACTTTTGGAGTCACTTGATTTTGAATCACCTTACACATGCGAACCATGCCTCATAGGCACGATGACTAAAACCCCGTTTTCTGGAACAATGGAACGGGCAAGTGACTTGTTGGAAATCACACATGCTGATGTGTGCGGTCCGATGAGTGTTGACGCACGCAGTGGATATCGTTATTTTCTCACCTTCATCGATGAATTGAGTAGATATGGGTATATTTACTTAATGAAGCATAAGTCTGAAACGTTTGAAAAGTTCAAGCAATTTCAGAGTGAAGTTGAGAATCATCATAACAAGAAGATCAAGTTCCTACGATCTGATCAAGGGGAGAGTATCTGAGTTTGGCAATCACTAAAGACAAGGTGGAATCGTTTCACAGTTGACGCCACCCGGAACACCATAGCGTAATGGTGTGTCCGAACGTCGTAATCGCACCCTATTGGATATGGTGCGATCTATGATGTCTCTTACCGATCCACCGCTATCATTTTGGGGTTATCCATTAGAGACAATTACATTCACTTTAAATAGGGCACCATCTAGGTCCGTGGAGACAACACCGTATGAACTATGGTTTAGCAAGAAACCTAAGTCGTTGTTTCTTAAGGTTTGGGGCTACGATGCTTATGTCGATAGGCTTCGACCAGAAAAGCTCAAACCCAAAGCGGAAAATTGTGTCTTCATAGAATACTGATAACCCACAAGTATAGGGGATCGCAACAGTTTTCAAGGGTAGAGTATTCAACCCAAATATATTGATTCGACACAAGGGGAGCCAAAGAATATTCTCAAGTATTAGTAGTTGAGTTGTCAATTCAACCACACCTGGATAACTTAGTATCTACAGCAAAGTATTTAGTAGCAAAGTAATATGGAAGTAACGGTAACAGTAGCAAAAGTAATATTTTTAAGTTTTGTAGTGATTGTAACAGTAGCAACGGAAAAGTAAATAAGCGAAGAACAATATGTGAAAGCTCGTAGGCATTGGATCGGTGATGGAGAATTATGTCGGATGCGGTTCATCATGTAACAATAATAACATAGGGTGACACAGAACTAGCTCCAAATCATCAATGTAATGTAGGCATGTATTCCGAATATAGTCATACGTGCTTATGGAAAAGAACTTGCATGACATCTTTTGTCCTACCCTCCTGTGGCAGCGGGGTCCTAGCGGAAACTAAGGGATATTAAGGCCTCCTTTTAATAGAGTACCAGATCAAAGCATTAACACATAGTGAATACATGAACTCCTCAAACTATGGTCATCACCGGGAGTGGTCCCGATTATTGTCACTTCGGGGTTGCCGGATCATAACACATAGTACGTGACTATAGACTTGCAAGATAGGATCAAGAACTCACATATATTCATGAAAACATAATAGGTTCAGATCTGAAATCATGGCACTCGGGCCCTAGTGACAAGCATTAAGCATAGCAAAGTCATAGCAACATCAATCTCAGAATATAGTGGATACTAGGGATCAAACCCTAACAAAACTAACTCGATTACATGATAAATCTCATCCAACCCATCACCGTCCAGCAAGCCTACGATGGAATTACTCACGCACGGCGGTGAGCATCATGAAATTGGTGATGGAGGATGGTTGATGATGACGACGGCGACGGATTCCCCTCTCCGGAGCCCCAAACGGACTCCAGATCAGCCCTCCCGAGAGAGTTTAGGGCTTGGCGGTGGCTCCGTATCGTAGAACGCGATGAATCTTTCTCTTTGATTTTTTTCTCCCCGAACACGAATATATGGAGTTGGAGTTGAGGTCGGTGGAGCGTCAGAGGGCCCACGAGGCAGGGGGCGCGCCCAGGGGGGCAGGCGCGCCCCCACCCTCGTGGACAGGTGGTGGGCCCCCTGGCCTTGATTCTTTCGCCAATATTTTTTATTATTTCCAAAAATAAGCTCCGTGAAGTTTCAGGTCATTCCAAGAACTTTTGTTTCTGCACATAAATAACACCATGGAAAGTCTGCTGAAAACAGCGTCAGTCCGGGTTAGTTCCATTCAAATCATGCAAGTTAGAGTCCAAAACAAGGGCAAAAGTGTTTGGAAAAGTAGATACGACGGAGACGTATCAAGTCCCCCAAGCTTAAACCTTTGCTTGTCCTCAAGAAATTCAGTTGATAAACTGAAAGTGATAAAGAAAAACTTCTACAAACTCTGTTTGCTCTTGTTGTTGTAAATATGTAAAGCCAGCATTCAAGTTTTCAGCAAAGATTATAACTAACCATATTCACAATAACATTTAGGTCTCATGTTTACTCATGTCAATGGCATAATCAACTAGCGAGCAATAATAATAAATCTCGGATGACAACACTTTCTCAAAACAATCATGATATGATATAACAAGATGGTATCTCGCTAGCCCTTTCTGAGACCGCAAAACATAAATGCAGAGCACCTTTAAAGATCAAGGACTGACTAAACATTGTAATTCATGGTAAAAGAGATCCAGTCATAGTCATACCCAATATAAATTAACAGTAATGCATGCAAATGACAGCGGTGCTCTCCAGCTGGTGCTTTTTAATAAGAGGGTGATGACTCAACATAAAAGTAAATAGATAGGCCCTTCGCAGAGGGAAGCAGGGATTTGCAGAGGTGCCAGAGCTCGGTTTTGAAATAGAGATGAATAATATTTTGAGCGGCATACTTTCATTGTCAACATAACAACCGAGAGATGGCGATATCTCCATGCTACACACATTGTAGGCGGTTCCCAAACAGAATGGTAAAGTTTATACTCCCCCTCCACCAACAAGCATCAATCCATGGCTTGCTCGAAACAACGAGTGCCTCCAACTAGCAACAGCCCCGGGGGAGTTTTGTTTGCAATTAATTTTGATTTGATTTGCATAAAGCATGGGACTGGGCATCCCGGTGACCAGCCATTTTCTCGTGAGTGTGGAGAGGAGTCCACTCCCCTTGAGAATAACCCGCCTAACATGGAAGATAAGGACAACCCTAGTTGATACATGAGCTATTCGAGCATACAAAACAGAATTTCATTTGAAGGTTTAGAGTTTGGCACATACAAATTTACTTGGAACGGCAGGCAGATACCGCATATAGGAAGGTATAGTGGACTCATATGGAATAACTTTGGGGTTTAAGGGATTGGATGCACAAGCAGTATTCCCGCTTAGTACAAGTGAAGGCTAGCAAAAGACTGGGAAGCGACCAACTAGAGAGCGACAACAGTCATGAACATGCATTAAAATTAATATACACTGAGTGCAAGCATGAGTAGGATATAATCCGCCATGAACATAAATATCGTGAAGGCTATGTTGATTTTATTTCAACTACATGCGTGAACATGTGCCAAGTCGAGTCACTTAAATCATTCAAAGGAGGATACCACCCTACTATACCACATCACAACCATTTTAATATCATGTTGGCACGCAAGGTAAACCATTATAACTCATAGCTAATCAAGCATGGCACAAGCAACTATAATCTCTAATTGTCATTGCAAACATGTTTATTCATAATAGGCTGAATCAGGAACGATGAACTAATCATATTTACAAAAACAAGAGAGGTCGAGTTTATACCAGCTTCTCTCATCTCAATCAGTCCATCATATATCGTCATAATTGCCTTTCACTTGCACGACCGAACGATGTGAATAATAATAATAGTGCACGTGCATTGGACTAAGCTGGAATCTGCGAGCATTCAATAAATAGGAGAAGACAAGGTAATACGGGCTCTTGGTTAAATCAACAATAATGCATATAAGAGCAACTTCAACAATTTAATCATGGTCTTCTCCTATCGACCCCCAAAGAAAAGAAAAGAAATAAAACTATTTACACGGGAAAGCTCCCAACAAGCAAAAGAAGAACAAGAAATATTTTTGGGTTTTGTTTTAATTATTACTACTACAGCAAGAAAATAAACTAGCTAAAAGTTGCAACTAATTTTTTTGGTTTTTCTTAAGGTTTATCAAACACACAAGAAGAAAGCATAAAAAGGAAAATAAACTAGCATGGATATTACAGTGAAAAAGTATGAGCACCGACATCTAGCAATGAGTGTGTAAACATAAATGTAATCACTACAAAAAAATACACTTCCGTGATGATACGTGTTTGTCACAGTAGGTCGCGTTTTTTGTCATGCATGTACATCCATGACAAATTTATGACAGAATCAAGATAGTCATACCTATGCTGTCGTAGAAGTGTTCCATGACATTACCAAAATTATCATCACGGAAGTGTCCACTTCCATGACGATAAATCGCGCGTCACAGAAGTGCTTTCGTCAAGGGTGACCGACACGTGGCATCCACCGTAACGGAACACCGTTAAGCTATCGGGTTGGGTTTTGGATCCGATAACCCGTTAACAGCCCCGACCAATGGGGATTTTCCACGTGTAAAATCATCATTGGTTGGAGGAAACACGTGCCGGCTCATCGTTGGGACAGATGTCATCCACTCATTGGACAGAAGGCGCCTATGATACGTCGACACGTGGCACGGCCCAACAGAGGCCCATTCCTGTGAAAAGGCCGGCCAGTTTGACTTGGTCAAAAGGTGGCGGGCCGGCCGATGGAAAGCCTGTTAACGGCCTGTTCGCATATAGCCCATTTACAGCCCGCTAACCCAAGGCTCGTTACGCCCTATCCGAATTAGGCCCAGTAGCGTCATCTGGGCCATCCAATATGATTCCAGCCCGTTTTCACTTCTGGCCCATGTATGGCCCATGACGTCTTTCGGCCCATATGAGGCCCTATGTAACTCTTGGCCTATTAACGGCCCGTGGTGAAACTGGCCCGTAATGAATAGTGTATCACTTTACACCCATTAACGGCCCGTGGTGAAACTGGCCCATAATGAATAGTGTATCACTTTATACCCATTAACGGCCCGTTATTCCGTTGGGCCGTTTCCAGCCCATGTTATCTTTCGGCCTTCTCAGAGCCCATTTATTCTTGGGCTCATTTCCAGCATTCGTTTACTTACGGCCCGTTACTGTCATTTTCTGCTTATGGGCCAAATTCAGCCCGTGGTTACAGTCGGCCCGTTTGTGGTCCCTTAATACGTTGGGCCGTTTTCATAGCGTCATCAAATACGGCCTATTAACGATGGCCCGTTATGGTCGGCCCATGAACGGACGATTCCAACTCTAGCCCGTTTACGGCCATAATGCGGCCTGTTATTGGCCCATGTTTGGCCAATCGATCATACGGCTCGTATAAGGCCCATTGATGATACGGCCCGAAGAAGGACCATTGTTTCTACGGCCTGTAGAAGGCCCATTGTTTCTACAGCCCGTAGAAGGCCTACTGTTTCTACGGCCCGTAGAAGGCCCACTGTTTCTACGGCCCGTAGGAGGCCCAGTGTCACTACAATAAATATTAGCCCATGGTTATTGTGGCCTAGTTTTAAAAAATAGGTTATTGCAGCCACTAGCAAACCGCGGAAAAAGAACTGCACTGACTACAAGCAAACAAATAAACAAGACAACAAGGAAATAAATAAGCAAGCAACTTATGCTAGGCTATCACGGCTATTACACATATTACATCCACTGGGCATCAAAGTTCGCCACCAGTGATCATAAAGCGCAACGAAGAAGCAGATTACAAAAACTGGGCACCATTGCAGCGTAACAAAATAATACTGAACCGAGACCACTTCCAAGACAGTTCAAGAAAGGTTAGCCTTGCGGGGGAACTGCTGCGCAAGCTGCTGAGCAAGGCTGTGAGACCGGCCTAGCATGTCGGTCATAGCTTCCAGGTGTAGCTGTTTAGCGATGAGGTTCTCATTGGTGTTCTCCGCAATCTTTCTTAGAGATAGGACTTCAAGTCGAAGTTGAGTTGCAGAATGCCTTTCTGCTAGAACTTGGGACTGAAGAAGTCGAACTGATTCAGACAACGAATTATGTGAGCTTGTCTGACTGTTAGTCTCAAGTAACTTGAACACTGCATCAAGACAAGACTTTGGGGTTGTCTCGCTATCTTCAAGATGTTTTGCCTTCTTTGCTGCAATATATGTTGGGTTTGTCTCACAGCCTTCAGCAGACTTGTGCATGCCATCAGGCATATCACCCTGAAACAAAGCAGAGAGATGACAGGTTTTGCACGTGTATAAACAAAGATGATAACTGTTCTGTCAATTCTATCCAATTTCAAATTAGAAAATAAAGAGTAAGTTCAAAATATCAATAGCATAATTTGGCATTGTTCATAATGCGGGGAGCTTCACCACACTACTGGATTACCATGTCAACATAACAAGCATAGATGAAGGGCAAAGAAAATCATTGTATCTATTTTGGATAATGTGCATGGCATGTTGTTCATATCGTCAGCCACATCAGTAAGATAAAACAGGAGATGACAAGGTGAAAACGTGGGCTGCTTCACCACACAGTGGATTATAGATCCACAAAAACAAGCATACATATAGGGAGTATTAAGTAATGTGCATGGTATGAATAAGGAATTTGGTTTTACAAGTAAAACTTAGAACTTACGGTTCTTACGAACATGCATTTTGGTAGAAACAGCAAACTAAACAGCAGTAAATGATAGGGAGTATGAGCAAATTAAACAGCAGTTGAGGATAAAGGCTTTAGAAGGACTGACTTACATTAACAGTTAACACCGGCTTTATAATGCCCTTCTCCAGGTCAAGCGAAGGATAACTCAAGAATTTCAGCACAGAATCTTCTTCATAAGCATTGCCTGTACTCTACATTTTGTAGAGAGTAATTATAGATATGATAATACTGGAAGGGATAGAGGATAATGAATATAAGATGCAGATTGATGCTACATAACCAACTACCAATCCCTGGAAGTACAAGCGTTACAGGACAAAATGTACTGACAAGAGCAATGGGCTACACTTCTGCACTGGCATTGTCTATGTATTCTACTTGTTGGTAAGATTAAATATAGATCTGATCTTTTTTAGTAAATGGTGGGCGAGGGAGATAAGATGTAGAATGCTACAAAATGAACCAATCCCTCTTCCCATAATACAAGAGTGTTTTGAACACTGGTGTACTGTACAAAACGTTCTTATATTATGGGACGGAGGGAGTAGCTGTTAATGTAAGTACAGTGATAGACCACGTTCAGTCCTTACAAGAGGACTGCAGAGCTAAACCTCTTCAAAAGCATTGGGTTGATTCTAAATTTATGTAAGAGTCCATACGGATCTTATAATGTCCACCAAATGGACGATTACGAGGCTAACATGTGCAGTGATGCTACATAATCAAACAACTATGAAAGTAAGTATGGTCATACAGGGCAAGAGGTACTCACAAGAGCAATGCAGTGTGCAGTATAGTTGCGAGATTCTGTGGTCCCTTGAGAACGAATGTTCTTCTGCTAACAGTTTTCGTACAAGTGAGACATTAAGGCAAATGCAGAAATGTAGTTCAAATTGTGATGTGATATCATAGACAGTACCTTACGCTGCAGCCGAGACCAATGTGTAACAAGATTATTCCAGTCACCGTCGGATAAATGTAGCACCGGAGACTTTACAGAAATTTCGTTCAGAGGCTTGCCATCGAAGTGCGCTTGCCTCAGGTAGGAACGATACTTCATCAACGAGTGCTTGAAAAGCGCAACCAACCCTTGCTCGTCATCACAATCCAGTTTGCTCCTCGCCTATTTAAAAGAATGAAATCTTGTGTCTTCTGTCAGCAGAAACATATGCAGTAATGACCATGAATAACATTAGTACATTACTTACGCGTAAGTTGCGGAGGAAGACTGGAAATTGTTCTGTGTCTGCGGTATAATCTTTCCATGAAGGAAAGATGCGCACAAAGTTCCTGACAACAACATAAGCTTCGTCTTCTAAACTGGGAAGAAATGGAACAGGGGTCCTATTTGCTGCAATTGGGGCTCTCTCTGGTTCGAAAAGGGATTTGGCAACTGGATTTGGTGTACTCTTTGCTGGAATGGGGGTTTTGCATCGTACAGCTGGTGCTATGTCAACTGGCATAATCATACTGTTTGCTGCAGTTGGGGTCTGCTGAGTTGGGGCATCAGAAATGACCAGTGTAGTAGGGCTAGAGTCTGCTAGAGTTGGGGTATTTTGTGGGTCAGGTGATATTGCAACTACACCTAATGGGCTATTTGATTTATCAGGTGCCACTACCTTTTCCAAATACTTTGCTTGTGCTCCTCCACGATCAGCAATCGCCCTCTTCCTTTTGAACGTCTGATACACAAGAACAACATTTGAATGGATAAATATGGTATGATGACAGATGGAATATGTACTGAAAATGGATAGGCAGGGCGTATTCACATACACGATGTGTAAACTAAGCTAATGGCAGTTCAACAAAGTAGAAGCAATGCAAAGCATCAGTTGCAAGATATGTGCGAGCAATGTAACCTTGGAAAGTTAGAGCAAGTACCTTGATGGGTGAATAAGATAGGGCATCTTCCTCTGACTCCTCCACTAGGGAGCTACATTGACTTAGGTCTCCCTCTAGCTCAGAATCACTGTTAGGATCATATTCTGAGCATGAATCTGTAGGTGGAGAGCGTTTGCATTGCATTGCATCCAGACTTGATTTCAGTCCCTTAATGCCAAGTTTGACAGCCATGGCATTGTTCTGCTTTATTCTTTTCATGCGCGCAAGCTCATAATCATTATGATGCTGTTCAGAATCTGAGATTCATGAAAACATAAAAAGTAGTCAGATTATCTATGGAATGCATTGCGGATTCAACTCGGAGAGTGTCTCCCTATAAACCCCTGCATATGCAAAGTTCACCTCCCCAACCGTGCTGACCAGACCACACACAGAAATACAAACCCCTTATGTCTCTATAACAGGCAGGCACACATTTCAAAACTGAAGTAGGAACATTAGAATCATATGAAATTCGTATTTGAACAAATAAACTAAGCAATTATGAGTGGCGTAATGTTTAGCTTCAAGGGTGGAGTGTTGGTAGTGCGACACAAAGCAAGTAGGCAGATTGTATTCCATGTAAAAGATCGAAACCTATGTAAAAGCTGGAAATGACACTTTCTTTCTATACAATGCAGTGTTCGTTACCCACACATGATGGAAGAGATCACATAGAGAAATACTATTCACTCATGTCTACGGTTCCAGTATTTAGAAACAGGGTGGTCCACCCTAAAAGAATATTGACAACAAATATGACAAGGCAAGCATAGATGTAGTGAATCAATCATTTACTTGTGAGCTTACTAGGACAAGTATGCAGAATTGTAACTGCAGTAAGAGACCGTCCAAAATCTGAATGAAGAAGTTTGTCTAGCACTTATTGTTTGCAACTAATCGACGTGAATAATTGGATATTATATCGAATGAGTAAGAAAGACAAGTAAAATTGTCAACAAACCTGGCTTGCAGTAGTAATCTGGGTCAATGTCACTACGACCAACAATCCAAAATGACTAGTTTCTGTTCTGAGGGCCGGAATTTTGAAAACCCTGTGAACTTTAGAGGTACTAAAGATTACCGAAATACATCTGAACCATTAAGTGTAGGTAGCACTGAGCACACAACAAACCCTAATGACAGTCCTGCCTAATGAGTAATGAATCAATTAGAAAATGGGTGATGAGGAGTGGCTGCTGAGTGTTGAGGACGTATCTCAGGATAAATCGGGTTGGCTTGGTGGGTGCTGCACGCCTGAGCCCTGAACGGACTGGGAAGGTAGGCACGGCGGCGCGCCCGGGCAGCGGTGACGCTGTTGGGCGAGCGGCTCCTGGCCTCCTGTTAGTCCGGCGTCTCCTCCTAGAGTCATGCCGTCCGGGGACGGCAAGTCGCCGGCGAGGCAGGCGGCTGGGGGCGAGTAGAGATCGGAAGCGCGCAGCAGAACAGAGGGGAATCGGGGCCTGGGACGACCCAAAATCCCAGGGTGGGCCGGCCCACCGTGGGCACCCTGTAGAGATACACACCCGAGCGGCGAACATGCATTTTCGAAACTAATTTAGGAACATTTAGCTGACCAATTAAACAACTCTGTTTTAATAATATCAGATTCGTATTTGAACAACTAAGCTTGTTTAGCTTGATGGGTGGAGCAGTGTTATTATGACACGAAGCACGTATTCTGATCGTATAGTGATCATAAAAGGGGGAAACTCTAAGCATATTTTTTTAGCAAAAGAGGGTTTCCCCTCCGATTTCTATTAAAGAAACCACCACGGAACCAACATGATCAATTAAACCCTAAGCATGATCAATTAAACCGTATTATGGCTGTGCCATGGCAGATTTGAAGCTGCAAACCGGAGAAATGATATTTAGCATCCATTGTTTGCTTCGAACTAAGAACTAAATTCTAAGAGCTGAAAAGAAAGTAGAGTAACCAAGTTAAGATCTATTTTCTGGTTGAGATCAAAAAGTTGAGGAGATATGAAGTACCACCTCTCTTGCGGCGCCGTGTAGGCATCGGGGGTGCGATGGCTGTCGGTGGTGTTGAAGCAAATCTGCGACGGTAGACGGGTGCATCGGGGGATAAGTCCCGTTGCGGTGGAAGAGAAGGTCGTGTGAGCGGCCCCGGCAAAGAGGACGACGGCGCCGATGAAGCGAGAGGATGCGATGCAAGGCTATTGGTCCGTCGCCGTGGATGAGAAACGTCCATCTCTAGCAGTGGACGACGCGGTCTTGGTAGGCGCTCCGGCATGGTGGAGGACGGTGGCGATGGATGTGGTGGAGGACGGCGGCGATGGATGGGGTGGCGGACGGAGGCTGGTGTGGGGATGGGGTGTTCTAGCGCGGACGGTGTATGAATGGGAAAATGGAGGGAGAGGTACGGGGAACCATGTTTTTGGGACGCGCCTGTCTGAAATATGGGAAAGTTACGAACTTAGCCCCCGTTTAAAATTTGGACGTCTCGTCGGTTGGGGATAGGACGGTAATCTCGCATCTCGCCAATATTTGCCCAGAGCGATTTCGGGCGAGGAGAGGGTGGTTGGCGCCCATGGTTGGCGCCCACGGTGTATGAACGGGGCTGACAGGTAGGGCGGTTGTGTCACGTCTGAGTGAAGTTACAAACCTGCCCCTATTGAAAATATTTGCCTACATCGATTTCGGCCGAGTCGAGTTTGTTTTGCCGCCCACCGTGTATGAATGGGGAATGGAGGGAGAAACAGAGGTCTTTCGGACGAGCTTGAATCAAATGAGTTTTGCCGCCCATGTTTGACGCCCACCGTGTCGGAATGGGCTCAGAGGCGGTCGTGTCACGTCTAATTGAAGTTACTAACCTACCCCTATTTAGAGCAGTGGAAATCGGGCCGATGGATTGTCCGTGTAATGGGTAGACAGTAATTTCCATCTCCCAAACACTTGGCTTCGGGCAGCCGACGTGGGAGTGGACATTTTGCTGCTTCTTTCGAATTTTGGGACAATAAGCATCCACGTTTACCCTGGCAACTAAATTCGAATCCATTTTGTATTCCTATATGAATCTTTATAAATCATTCTATGTGTTTTTATATATCTTCAAAAGGACGACAAAGATGTATTCCACTGTCATATATGAATATGGTTTACAAATGCCGATACTCAAATTCAGAAACTAGAATCCAGTTTAAGGTGAATTCGAATATTTGGAACACTTCATGTCCAACTCAAATGTCACACGCAGCATAATGTGTACTCCCATTTAGATATGTACACAAGCGATGTATCAAGATTCAAATACCGAGTCAATCAACCAAGAATGTACAGAACTAACAGACATATAAACACTTATAGAGTATATGGATCAATAATATCAACTAACATACATAAGCCAGGCCGCTGTACTTTTTTTTGGCTACAACAGCATCCTTTTTTTAGCCAGCATCTTGGCCCTTTCCAATGCGTGCCACTTATGGTCCATCTATACTACTACTATTGCTGAATGCACATTCAGCCCGATTGGCATATTTGTAGGTCTGGCACAGCAATCCAAATGAAATGTCTCCGAGTCTTATCAATTGATACAGACTTGTGCTCAAATAAAATTACAAACCAAAAAACAAAAAAACAATTATTACATGATCTCTAAAACAAATGGTTTGATTGATTACATGAACAGACAACACAAAGGTTATTCAACTATGGAAAGAACATTTCACCTATGATTTACCAAGTAGGAATTTAATTTCCTTTTTTCCTTCAGGACCTTAACAATCTGGTCAGTCTCAGCTTGCTTCGTTTTGAAATCCACCAAATATTTAATGGTTGTCTTGAGTACTGCTTGTGATTGTGCTGTTTGCTTCCTCAACATGTCAACTTCATCTCTAAGTGCAGAAGCAGAATCTCTTTCTACCACTAGTTTAGCCTCTAGAGCATCAGCAGTTGGCAATTCATAATGCACGATTGGGCCGGTGCCACTGCTGTGGGATGATGCAACATCCATGGGGACCTCGCTCTTTGATCTTGGGCTAACCTGTTTTGCCATTAAAGTTCCGATTGGATTCAGAAAAGTTGAAGTTAGCAAAACATCTCAACTGGGAGTTATAACAGCAAACCAGTTAAACAAACAAGGAATTAAAGAGTTTCAATTGGATGCTGAAAAGTAGTTATTAACATCATTGTAACCCGCTGTTGCAGCAGCATAGAAGTTAAACAAACAAGTAGATATTTAAGTTAAGGCAAACAGGCAATTCTTAACAGTAAGTATCAAACACATAGATAGGCATAGTCTACAATATGATTAACAGGCTGTGCCATTATGTAATCAGTAGCAAACTAAATTAAGCCAAGCAACATAATTGAATTTTTTTGCAATAAGTGGCTAACTAAAATTCCGAGAAGCAGGTAACTGAACTTACGCTAGTTCTTTGTACAGGCACACTGCAACTTCTTTTTCGCTTACAAGGTTGTACGAAGGAGTCCATGGCATCAATTGCTTGGATACGCAGTCCCAATACTTCTTTCTTCCCACATTGTATGGGTAAGTCGAATGGTTAATATGGTAAGATGGTGCGTCCTTGATATGTTATATGAGGACGTGTAGTCAGACTAGTTGTAGCCAAACACATCACACTGGCTTTTACTGTATATTTCATGTGATTACTTTTGGCATATCGAGATCTAAGCAATCTACAATAGGATGAAAAGACTGGCATCCTTCACATTATTGGCGAACTCAGTTCATAGAAACAAGCAATTCAACCATTCTGTGGGTAAATCAAAAGCGCCACTGGAATATTTTTCACTATCCAATCATACACGCAAAAAGGGGCGACGCCACCATAGGGGCTGGTATGGGCGGCCGCCTCAGGTGGCTGGAAAGTGTGCACCTAGTTTGAGTCGTCCAGGTTGGCCCACGCTAGTTTTGTTCGTCCCAACGCACGAGCAGGCAATGTAAAAAATGAAGAAAAATGTTTCAATTTGGATGGGCCAATAACATAAGTGCAAGGCAGGCCCTATAGCAGGCTCGCGGCCCAAACGAGCGCCTCCCATATCGATCGACAGCAGGAAAAATCCCAATTCATTCGCTCCAGCCTCCAGTCTGGTTCGCTCCTAACCTAGCCGCCGCTGGACAGACCGACACAGCACTTCCTCGCGCCCTCGTTGGAGGGCGGTCGCCGGGCTTCAAGCGAACGGAAGGACAAGAAGATGAAGATCCAACCCTGGGTGTAGCCTGCGTGGGAGGCAGCGGCGGCAGCACGGGCATGGCATCGAGCTTGCGCAAACGGACAGTCGCAGCTTGCAAGAGTAGCATGCGCAACGAGCAGGTACATCACATCCCTGATTATATCTAATTCAACTCTTCAATTTCTGGCCAATAGTTAAACCTGACGGTGTTGTAAAACTGCTTGTATGTAGGGAATCTATGAGAAAATGAAACCAATTTCTACTTATTTTATAACTCCCCCAATCAATACTGAACTGACTGAATCTGATGTATCTAATCAAGTTTCCGGTGCAAACATACAAGCTCATGTTGTTCTTGAGCCTGAAGTGTCTAATGAACAGACTGCTAATGAAGGATTTGATGCAAACATTTTACATGCTCCTGGTGATGAACATATAGTGTCTAATGAGGGATCTAATGCAAGCATTTTGCAAGCTCATTGAAGGATTTAGTGTCTAATGATGATCTACTATGTTGAGAGAGACAGAGATTTGCAGGCATTGATGACAAGCAAATTATAGTGCATTTTCATAGCTTGAGGAAACGTCGAGGCCATCTACCAGAAAGTCCCCGTATCATGACAACATAGCATAAATACTTTTCTAATCTGTTGTTTGAAACTATTGCCATACTTGTGCAGGATAGATATATTGATATGCAGTTTGCGCACTGGTTATACGTGCAATTACACTTCGATATTTTCAGCCAGAGAACGAATAATTCAAGCAGGTACAGACCATGTTTGTAGTCCTTGTACACCATGTTGCATTTTGTGTTTTTTGGTGCTTGCATCATTTAGTGTTTATAATCTGAACTACTTTGGATCATTAGCTGGTTTTCAAAGTGCATGTAGCTTCACATTTCTCAAGTTATGTTGATTTCCGGAGTGCAAGTGCCTTCGTATTTTTTAAGTTAAATGTTCGCCCCTGGTAACTTGAATTCGTGGATCAGCCACTGCACACAAATCATACACGAATGCCAGTACGAATTAAATGAAATGCAGGGACTTACGCTAGCTCGTTGTACAGGCTCACTGCAGCTCTGCTTGCGCTTGGGATGTTCCATGTACAAGTCCATGTTACCACTTGCTTGGATGTGCAGGCCTTGTGCTCCTTGCATCCCCCTCTGCATTTTTGACACGGCGAATGGTTGATCAAATAAGAGGAATCGACCTTGATGTTGTACCGGAGGACAGATACTTACAAGGTTATACGGGTGTGCAGGATGTGTACCAGATCCCGTAGCGCCGTCATGCTTCGCTAAAAAATGGATTTGCTTGTTTCAGATGATATCTCCAGAAGAAATAAGAGTTAAAGTCAGAGTTGCATAGGCGTGTAAGCTAAGAGAGCAGTGAAAGGATATCCAAACATCGTCGGAACAGTGCACAAGGGAGTGATGTGTGGATACCTAGTTCGGGCCGGCGTTTGGGCATGCTCGCCTAGCTAGAGTGCGGGTCACTTCAGAGCCGTTGAGGGTGATGCGCTGGCGTTGGCTGGCCGCGCACGGATGCAGATCTTGAGTGGCAGCGGAGCGCTACGATGCGGTGGACGAGACCGTTGGTGAAGCCCCAACGGCCTCGGGGGGCGGAGGTGCGACGATGTGCTCGGTGAAGTAGCCCCGGTGAGCTGGGAGACGGCGTCGGTGAAGCGCACCTGATGCGGTGGAACTCGGTGTCTGTGAGGCACGTCGGTTGCGGCGGCCGACGTTGTCGGTGGACCACCCGGTGCGGTGGACGAGGGCGTAGATGAGGTAGCTCCGGTGCGGTGGTGAAGCGCGACCGTCGTCTTCGTCGTCGTCGTCCGGCACAGAGGTGGGGAACGGTGGGGAAAGAGACGAGACGAGGGGCGATTCGAGGGTTGGCGGCGAATTAGGGATTTGAGCAATCTGGGCGCGGAAGGGGACGGTGGAGAAGAGAGATTTTGCAGGGCTGGAATTGGGGCCGCCAGATATTTCAATCCGAAACATGGAAGCGCGAACTTATATTGTCGTCGTCCTTTTTTGGGGGGAGGGGGGTGGGTGGCTGGGTGCTACGCGTCCGTCCGACACACGCGACCACCCCGACAGGACTATGCTTCGGTGCCTTAAGGCACCTGCCTTTGTGTCCATGACATGTGGGCCCAACAGGTGGCTGGCCCACATGTCAGTGACCCAAAGGCAGTTGCCTTTAAGGCACCGAAGCAGCGTCCACCCCGACACGACCCTGGTCTGCCTGGTGCGCCTACATTTGAGAATGCAAACGAATCTTCTTTCATTTGCAAACGAATCTGTATGTATTACCATGCCCGTGTTTTCCTTGCAATAATTAGTCATTCGAAACGAGATACTCCATCCGTTCACTTTTGTAAGTCGTTTCAGACAACTTAAAATGAACTGTTTTGCACATTGTCTGAAATGTCTTCAAGGTCTTATAAAAGTGAACAGAGGGAGTACTATAAATTAATTAATGAGGAGTTATTTGAAAAAAAATCGAAACGGTACCCACGCTAACGTGGATTAGAGTGTGTGTCACATAATTAGTTATTTGAATTAGAGTGTGTGTCACGTAGTTAGTTATTTGAATTAGAGTGTGTGTCACGTAGCGATCTCCAATTCTAACGTGGATTTCGCATTTCACTGTATCCACGCTACTTTTTTAATACAAATTCATATGTATATGATGAACACCATGGTAGTGAGAAAACTTTTGGATGGATTCAAACATATGACCTACAAAATAGCACAACAAACTGAGTCAATGTCAACTTTTCGAAACTTAGTATGGCACGAATTCGAAATAATTACCCGTATGCCTGGTCCTCGGTTCAAATCTTACAATGTACACCGAATTGAAACATCGATATTAAGTCTCGTACTATGTACATTCAAATGTTGTTTTTAGCCCCCCCCCCGCACAAACGCTACATACTTCCTGTATCGGTCAATCTTCCTCTCCTAACCACCTTAGGAAGCTATCGGTTTCCAACACACGTTCATTCTTTCTCTCCATGTTTCGATCTCTAAGTCTCTCAACTACACAACCCCTTTTTCCACTCTGTTACCAAATGTATTTACCTCACACACCCGCCATTGCACCCCATGCCGAGCTCTCTCTCTCCCCCCTCTCCCTCTCACCCTCTCGCGCTAAATACATGCATTGCCTATCTAGCCCCCCAACCTCTCGTGCGCACGCACGCACGTTGTATATCTAGGTCACTCCCTCGAGACTGTCTCACTCTTTCTTCCGCACGGCGGGCCACACTCGCTCAATCTCGCTCTCTTTATCTGAGTCTCGTTTAACCTCGTTTTCTTTCACACACAAATGATATATCTCCCTGTTCGGGCCTCGATCGACACACTCTATACTCTCTCACGCAGATTGTCTATCTAGGTCAGTCCATCCAAGCCGCCGCCACTCTTTCGACCTCATGGTGGGCCACGCTCACTCAATCTCTCTCTCTCTCTCTCTCTCCGTATGTCTCGATTGACCTCGCTCTTTCTCGGACAAAAACGATATATCACCATGTTTGAGCCCAATTCGACCTATTCACATTGTATACTCTCTCACGCACATCGTCTATCTAGGTCACTCTCTCCAACCCGTCTCACTCTTTCGATCGCACGGCGACCCTATGTGATCGGTTGACCTTGCTTCCTCCCACGCACAAAATATATCTACACGTCTGTGACTGGATCATCTCTCAAGCTCTATCTTACAGCCCTCACCCTTGCCAAAAAGCTCAATCGGACAATATCTCTCCAGAGCATATATATTTGTTCAATGAATGTCGGACCACACTCACTTTGTCTCTCTATCTATATGTCTCTCGATTGACCTCGCTTTCTCACACCGTATCTTCCACGCGTTGAAGCTACTACCTCTCCATCCCTCGCAAAGCCGGAGCTATTTACATTGCGAGGGGCACTCCAACCTTGGATTAATTTGTGTAGGCATTTATTCCGGTCGGTTTAGATTATATTTTCGTAGCATTCGGCCCACAACTACTCCAAACACCGTTGCAACCCACGCAACTCCCCTAGTTGATTTCCCTCTGGCTCGGTCATCGCTCTCTCGCACGTCCTTTCTCGCCTTCAACGTCGCACCATGGTATTATTGAAAAAACTATGTTGTTCTCTTTAATTATTATAAATAAGCTACAAAACTACACACCGATAGTCCACTTGGAATGGAACAAATTTCGACCCACAAATTAAAGTGCTACAAACTACACACCGAGGGGCCCACATGTCATGAAACAAATTTGGACCCATATACAAATTAAAAAATAAAGGACGAGGATCGAACATGCGACCGGGCCTTCAAGCCGCACGTCAATAGGCAACATACGTAGAATAGCAATGTTTGTTGTACCCCCTTTGTTCACATAATGTTTTTATATTACCACAGCCTAATTAATGGATAACATGTAATATTATTTTTAGTACTATTCGCCTTCACTTACTGGTGGGTTCCATGTGTGCTCTCTCTCTCTCCTCCCCTTCTGCGTTTAGACGCACGGGCAAACAGGAAGAACTCGCGGGCGATGTTGCCGTTGACCATATCTGGACGCGTTCACAAGTCACGGCACCAGTTTCACGTACTAGCAGCACTAGTCAGTGTGTACGTGCAATGCACGTTAATTTGGAAGTATATTAAGTGCATGCGGATATTAACTACTAGGATATTATTTGCGTGTTGTCATGTGATTAGCACTATTTTTGGCATGAAATTAACTGCACGCTAAACGTGTTGAGCGCTCGACATTGAAGCAGTCTAGGTCGTTGGATGACAAGGAATACATGTGGCTTGATGACGTTTTATATTTAATTTGATACGGCTCTAGCAGAACATTCAATCGATCAAACCATACATTTCGTTCAGTCTGACTCCGACTTTAAATTATACGACGATCGATATAAAATAAACGGAAATGATAAACGTTCGGATTTTAAGCATGGCAATCCGAACGTTTTTCATGGCAAATTTAGATTACGCGGCGGCGGCGGGGGCGTCTCGCGGTGGGAAGCGGCTCCTCTGCCGTGCTCTGTGTGTCGTCGGGCCACTGACCGACGGCGACGGCGGCGTCTTGCGCCGTTGTTGGCGTACTCCTGGACGTTGGCCTAGCTTCAAGGAAGGCCAAAATGTTCTGGACTTCGGAGCGAGTCAACTGGCGGGAGGAGGCGACTGGCGTTGGTGCAAGGAAGCGGTCGACGGCGGCCATCCATGCCGCTGAGGGGGGCACTGGCACCCGCGCGGGGACAGGCGCTGTCAACGGCGCGGCGGAGACATTCGTGTGCACGGGCACCGGCACGGGCGCGCACGTCAGTGCACGCGCAGGCGCATGCGCTGGCAGGTGCACGGGCACCGGCACGGGCGTGCGCGTCAGTGCACGCGCAGGCGCATGCGCTGGCAGGTGCACGGGCGCGTGAAAGTCGGCGGGGACCTCGTGGAACCCCGTGGGATCAAGCTCGGCGACAATGTGCGGCTCCCAGCCCATCAATGCCACGGGGATGGGCGCTGGCGCAGTCGGGGCGACGGGAGCCGGAACGGGAGCGGGGACAGGCGCGGCGTCTTCCCGCAAGGCCAGTTCAAGCTCGTCCCAAAGCGCCTTATGTTCTTGAGACTCCGGCTGGGTGTCTTCCTCAGGAAACTGGAACACTAAGGGCAGACCATCGTGATGCGGCATGGCGTACGTTTAGGTCAGGCTAGTTGGAGGTAGACGACAGGAGAATCGGAGAGGAAGAGAGAGGATTGTAGCGATACCGGGTAGTGCGGGGTTGATTTTAAACTGCGGCGCCGGCGACATTAAAAGTGGGAGCAGTTGGGACGACGGTGGGCGGCGGAGCCTGGTCAAAGGGCTCGCCTCCCGGTGAGCCTGCACAGCGGTCTGCTCGCACGCCTCCCTGACAGCCGGCGCAGCGGTCTGCTCGCACGCCTCCCGTCGACTCACACGCTTGCTCGGACGGCACCTGCCGATGAGAAGCGGGGACTCGTGGCGGCACGTAAACGCCCACGGTTTCAATAGTGAAAGCGTTCGCCTTAACGTGACAGGTCTTTGTTCCAAAATACCTTGGCTCTTCATTTGTGCAACTTGTCATAAGCAGCTTGTCTCAAATTGAAGAAAAAACTTACGAAGTAATATTTGTGCCATATCACGTGACCATGCTTAGTTTCAAGAATTTATGCTCACTTTTGGATTTTCTGAAATTTAAGATCCAGGATTCGAAACAATATCATAACCTGCATCATGCAATAAATTTTCAAGCCGTACATTTGTCCTGTTGTATTTCTTAAGAAAGGATTTGGTCAAACATTTTGCTTAGTTAGACTTCAGACAAGTTATATATGCAGAGTAAAAGGATAATCCCTCCGTACCAGTGCATTGCTTGATATATTAACTCAAGTACTAGGCACGAACAAACGGGCTCCATTCTGTGCTCATCCTGGTGTAGTAGTAGTACTAGGCAATGCAGTTGACGGGTGACCTTGACGAGCGGCGACCGAGGGAATTGAACCGTGCTCGGCACGGTAGGTAACGTTGTCTAGTTACTAAAGCATCCCTCCGTTGTTCATCGGTAGTCATTTTGGACCGGGGACATGAGGGGAATTTCCTAGGGCTGGAATTCTGGCCCCCAGATATTTCGACTTGAAACGCTGAGGCTCGACTGGTTGGGGTTGCCTAATGTGCGTACCACGCACGCCACCGAAGGACACAATCCCGGTTTTTTTAGGATCAACACGAGCCAAGGTCTGGCTGGCATGCCGTTGGGTCCTACCATTCGAGAATACGAAAGGAACCTTTTAAATTGCCGAACGAATCTATGTGTATTACAATACCCGTATTTTCCTTGCAAATACTAATCTCAATGTGGTAATTGATTTATGACGAGTTGTTGAATTAGAGTGAGTTTGTGATATAGTGATCTCAACGTGGATTTCACATTTCATGGTATCCCTAGTAAGTTTTCCAATGCAAATTCAAATTTAAAAGATGAACAATATGGAGGTGAGAAAACTTTGTATGTATCAAGCATATGACCACACACACACACACAGAGAGAGATACACACGCACGAACACAACAACAATCCAATAAGTATAGTGCATCTATTTTTCCAAACCATGCATGTATGACACGAATTCAAATACTCCTTCTATTCCTAAATATTAGTCTTTTAGAGAGTTCAACAAGTGACTACATACGGAGCAAAATGAGTGAATCTAGACTCTAAAATATGTCTATATACATCCGTATGTGCCAGTCCATTTGAAGCCTCTAAAAAGACTAATATTTAGGAACGAAGGGAGTAAAATGTAAGACATCCATGGTCCTCAGTTCAATATTTAAAATGAACATGAAACTGAAACATGAATATTAAGTCTAGTACTACAGTACATGCAAATGTTGTGTTTAGGCGGAGCTATGATTGTCGGGGGTCAACCCCTCGACCTTAGATAAAATTGTGGAGCTCTGTTTAGGGTTGTTTAGATTATATTTGTCCCCACCCTCCCAACCACCGATTGGTTGTGCACCCCCCACCCCTCCTCCCCGGGAGAATATCATGTGCCCCCTTACCTTAGATGCTATATGCCGATACGAGTTGGTTGGAGCTTGTAGATCTGAGATATAGCAGCTCACATGATGTGTCTTAATATTTTTGCAGGAAACCTTGATGAGTTTGAGAATTGCACACCATTTGTACAAAAACTACTTAGATGCCCTTTGATCCCATATCCAACGACCTCGAAGCTCGTATCACCGTAGCATCTAAGATGAAGGAGGACATCGTATTCTCCTGTATGTAAGAATATCATGTGCTACCACACCTTAGATGCTTTGGTGATACAAGCTCTTCGGAGGCGTTGGATTTGTGACCCAACACCTCCTCGGTGGTTCGAATGGTTTTTTGCAGAAAAGCCCCAAAAGAGTTCGGCCACTGCTTACAAGCACAAAGACTGCTCAGATGCCATTGGATCTCAGATCAAACGACCTCCAAGCTCGTATCACCGTAGCATCCAAGCTGCGATAGCACCTTATGTTTTCTCGCACGGGAGAGTATGAGGTGCTCCCACACCGTAGATTCTATGGTGATATGAGTTCACTGAGATCTAACGGCCCACAGTAGGAGGTTTGAATGTTTTTGCAATATACGACTGATAGAGTTTGGGAAATGCGCAGAAAGTACAAGTACTACGCATGTGCCATCTGATCACTGATCATACGACCTAGATGCTCATATCACCGTAGCGGGTAATTAAGCTACGGGGAGCACCTAATATGAGCACCGGGGAGCCGTTGGATCGAAGATGCAGTGGCACACACGAGGCCTGAATGTTTTATTTGCAAAAAAACCTTTGGAGAGTTTGGAAATTGCGCATAATTACAAAGACTACTCCCAAGCCATTGGATCTCACTTCCAACGGTGTAAAAACTCGTATCACCATAGTATCTAAGCTGCGGGGTGGATGTGATATTCTATGCCGCTGTCATTTTTGTTCGTAAACTTGCAAAATACGTGTAACTCGTGCCGTTACTTGTCTAACCGCGCAAAGTGTTTGTTCAAAAAACCATCCTACACTGAAATATCGGAACAACACACGGGGGTCCCACTTGTCATTAATCAATTTGGACCTAAAACTAACAAATCTGAAAGACGAGATTCAAACTGGCAACCTGGACTACAAAGCGTAAGTCGATAGCCTGAAAAAACAAACGGTTGTTGGCTTTGTCCAATAACTTGATTTTATACAGTACTTGCGTTGACTAGAGTAGAGGGAGTGCCTCGTCAACACGTGCATGACCGTTGTCTCACTTACTGGTGGGTCCCAGGTCTGCGATCTCAATCTCTCTTCTCTCCATCGTCTAACCTTTGCACGGGCACACACGAAGAGCAGAGCTAGCTTGCCGTGGTGTTGTTACAACTAAAAAAAAGCTTGGAAAATAGAAGAATCGCCTAGAACAAGAGACGTTGTGGCTGGTCGAGACGGAGCTAACCACATCTATCCTCCATGCCACGTTTGCATGATGAAGCTGTGTGGCTAGTGGGGTGTTTTCGACCGACTGGCTGGGTCCCGAGGTCAAACCATAGGTACTACGTCTGATACAGTATATTTTTACACGCACATTTTTCCTCCGTGCCGAGATGTGGCACACCCTATCGCGCGGTTTCGGGGTCCTCCCGGGTGGTGCACGCATATATTCTGCCTGACGTGGGACGCCCTACCGCGCGTTTTCCGGGTCCTCCTCGGTCGTAGCGCCGAAGCAAGTAAATGAGTCGTCAAATCATGAAAGACCACCTTTCCCGCCGAGTATATCAGTGAAGCATGGTGGCTAGCTAGTTGGGCTAGTTCAACCGATTAGCTAGGCCGCCGCCACATTTGTTTTTTCACCCCTTTTTTTATCTACTTGCCGGCGGGTAAATTTAAATATCCACCGCGGCGTTGCTCTGGTGTTTGGGTGCGGCAGGATTTTTAATTTTTTGATTGACGGGAGCAGGCGCGGCAGGATTTTTAATTTTTTGATTGACGGGAGCAGGCGCGGCAGCAATTAGTCACGATGACTCCACCTGTAAAAACCCACTACTCCCTGATGTGAGAAGTCGTCGACTGGTCTTTTACCGTGGTGAAAACCAAAAGATTCCCCGCTCCCTCCGCCTTCCCGTAGATTGCATTGCCTTTCAGCCATTTCGCCCCCTTTGCTTCCTCTCTCCATTGCTTCTACCTGGTGCCATGGCGGCGCAGCAGATCACGGAGTCCGAGGTGAGGCGCCTGACACAGGAGCTCCATGTCAAGGATGTGGAGCTCAGGGCCAAGGACGTGGAGCTCCGTGAGCTCAAGGAGGAGAGGAGTGCCATGCTCCTCCGTTATGTGCGGGAGTTCACGGAGCTTCAAAAGCGGCAGGCGTCCACCACAAAGATGCTCGAGGCGTCAACGGCGTTGCTGCAGAAAGCGGGAGATACGATAGGCCGTCAGGGGAGCCGGCTAGAGCGCGAGCGGGCCGATCGTGACGAGGTCCAGGATCGCCTCAGCCACATGGTGAACCAAGTTGCCACACACGTGTTGCGGCTACGCGATGCCTACCGTCGTGCCAGCGCGACGATGCCGGCCGTCGGGCTAAACCCGTTCGACCACCCGATCGACTTCAACGAGCTACGGCTTCCTGACCTGGTCTCCTTCTTCACCTATATCTCCGAGGAGCTGAGCCGTCTCCGCGTGATGGTGGGGGCTGAGCTGGACAAGGAGGGGTTGCGGACTGCCGTCGCCGTTGCCGTACGAATCCTTTCAGGGCTCCGTCACTGGAATCTATTCGTGCCATTGGACGCCGTCTTTGACGAGCTGGCTCCCGTCGACCAGGAGCGGGCTCTGCGGGCGGTTGCACCCTGCATCACCAACGTCATGCGCCTCAAGAAGCAGAGGGACTTCGGTGGTGTTTAGGCGCCCTCTGCATGGGCATGTCCATCTCTCGGCGCAACATGACCGTTGGATCAAACTCAGACGGTGCGGATCAGTCACTATAGCACAAAGCGTGTGGGTGTGTTTGGTTGCATTCTCATCTCAATATAGTTGTTTCCTCTTCGTGTATTTTTGTCAACCTACTAGTGTGGACTCATGCACCCTTCATGCACTCTGCCAAACACCCAAAAGTGGGTCGAGAAGGGAACTTTTGCTCCCATCTCGTGCACCCTTCATACACCCTGCCTAACACTATTCGTGCTTCATATGGTTCATGTTTCGTGGAGTACTGTAGCACCGTACTCTCCGTGCACTGTGGACCTAGTTCTGTTAACATTGATCTCACCGTTCATTCTCGACCGGACAGTCGAAAAAGCGTTACTATGTTACATATAGGAGTAGTTGACATGCGCACAACATCATTTGTTATCCTCATATCTTACTACACTAGCAACAAGATTGTGTAGTACTGACGTATGAACCACTGCACATGCCTAGTAGTAGGAGCACTGTGTATGTTCAAGTGGCTGCCGTGTTTCGCACTCCTCCGTCGTAAGAGTGGAAACGCTTGCTGTAATCATTTTTTTCTTCAGAAAAACAGTGGACACGCTCTACCATGCGGATCCTCCTCCAGCCATGCACTAAATTACTCACTTTCGCCGACGTGTGGGACAGCCAGCACCTGGGTCCACCAGCCATGCACTAAATTACTCCGTAGTAGAGTGACGGTAGACTACCCCGATCGAACCGCCGCAGTAATGCCCAATGAGCCGTCAAATCACAAAATCCCCTCCTTTCCAGCAGTAAGTTGGACGGACGAAGCAACCATCATTTCAATCTTCTCTCTCAGCTTCCTCTCTTGAAAAAAACCCCCACTCGCTTCGCTTCTCCCTCATCTCGTTCCTCCTTTCACTCTTCTCTCTCAGCTTCCTCTCTTGGATGGACGCCGGAGCACCGGCCGACGTGATGTCTATGGCTCTGGCCAAAACCGTCGAGGCTCATGGTACGAACAAGCACAAGCACCCCGCCGAGACTACCGCAGACAAGCTCAAAGCCATCGCCCTGTCCAAGCCCCCCTCTCCGGAATCCCTCATTAAGCAAGTCCAGGTAATGTCTCTTGTTGACGATCTTTTTATCGATCTTGATAGTGTTTTTTCATCTAACACGCAGTACTAGTACTGGTAGTACAACTTTCTGGGTGATCTTGCATGTGATTTTAGTGTGCCAAATGACGGTTCTAAATTCCTCTTTTGACCAAAACATGCGAGAGGTTGACACTGATTTCTTATAGATTACTTTCAACTACTCCCTCTGTCCCAAATTTCTTGTCTTAGATTTGTCTAGATACGGATGTATCTAATACTAAAATGTGACTTGATACATCCGTATCTAGACAAATCTAAGACAAGAATTTTGGGACGGAGGGAGTACTTTATGAACATCAATGCTACCTTTTAAGAGGGTATATTTGCCTCAGTAACTTGTGTTATGGATATTGCATGTAATCCCTCTGCTCTCATGCCTTTGAAGACATGTTCTAGTGTCTTTGTTCACTCATTTCTGTGCGTATATGTAATCATATATGGAGTATAATATCGAAAATCATCTTATATTTCTGAACAGAGGTAGTAATAAAATATGGTTTCTGTTTGAATTAGAACCAGGTCCGCGGTGGAGATGAAGTTCTCAAAGTCATGCCGTGTGAACTGGAAGACCTGATGATGAGTTCTACTGCTGAACTATCCAGCTGCTGTGTCCTTGTCGCCACGTGTCCTGAACTAGTGTTTTCCTGTAGCATTGTTGTCAGGCGTGTTCTCGAGGCTGTACTTGAACACAACAATTTCCTGGCTGTGCCTTCAATTACGAAGGGTGTGGTTCTTGTAAAGCTTCCCAACAAATCTGATGCGGCCTGTCTTCATCATCATGTTTATGAGTGGAAAGACCACTCTGTTATGTTCTCCAAGGTTGACAAGATGGTGATGGTGCATGTAGACATCTCACATGAAGTCCATGGCCTAGTCAGTTATGCGGGGTTCATCCCGTAGGTCGGTGGCAAGAAATAGTCTGCAGAGTTTAGTTAGTGCAACTTTGCTTGTCTATAGTAAGTACTATTGTTCAGTACTTGATTTGTGTTTGTGAACCATGTATTGTTTATTAGTACTGCCGCTTTTGGTGTGTGAACGGTCTATGTTAATATTTGTCCACTCAATTCAGTCTGTATATTTTGAAGTATCCAGATCATATTTTTTGTGAGGATGGTTTATCAATTATGGTTACACTCCAATATCTGCATGCATTGCAGGGTTTATCGCACCCACCAGGGTTTCCAGTCCCATGGATGTTCGGTCCATACGATTTGTCACGACCTTTGGACTGTCCTGCTTGTGGGAGTAGGCGGGGCCCCTGCATGCCACGCGTAGTTGGACGATCAATCTTCTGTTTAGTACTTCAACATAGTGATTTCCTGGTAAGGATTCACTCGTGTCACATCAAGTAAATCTTATTGATTTACTGTCTAAATCTTATTGATTTAATGTCATGTTTTCTTTCTTTTCCTGCAATTTTACGATGCAGGTTTTGCCATGTGACATTCATCACAGAATAAACCGTTTGGTTTGCTCTACGATGGCTATTTTTGGAGGTTTCACTTCTTATGTCGTGTCAGTAACGAAGGCACTGTCCATCACTTATATTACTGGAAAAAATTGGATCAGTCTGTTGTCTGAGTACAAGCTGAATCCCTATGATGAACTGCAGTTTGGTTTAACAAAAACGCCACAATTAGTCCTTCTCGCGCTTAAAAGAAATGAAGAAAAAAACTGGATCATGGTCACGGATCCTAGTCAAGTTAGAAAGTTGATCATAGCAGACCAGACATGATCGCCGCTGTCTCACACAGATCGAGCACCGGCAGTTGCTCTAGCACTGACAGCGGCAGCAGCTCAGTCTGATCCAGCTGAGGATTGGGCACCGACCGCGTCAGCGGATCAGTCTGATCTACCGGAGGATCGGGCATCGTCACCGGCACCTGCTCCGACACCGGCACCGGCTCTACAAGGAGCACCATCTCCGGCAGCAGCAGCGGCTTCGGCACCTGCACCAACACTTGCACTTGCATCTACTCCGGCCGGTGCAGTTGCATCGGCAACAGACTGGGCTGCAGTTCGCACTTCATATACCAAAGTCCTTACAAAAACCGACATGTCCACCTTCTTGGTAAGCATTGGCCGCCCAAGTGCTTCGTTCTTTTTTCTTTCCATGTTGTTTCACATGATTCACTGTGTTGATCTAACTGTTTGGGTATGTCTTCTTGTTTGCAAACAGAGAATTCCTAGAGCAACGAGGGAGTCGTTCAACAATCCGGGCGACCGCGGCCAAGTTTCTCTTACCATGCGCAGCCTTGGTGTGAATGAACCTGCTCAATATACCGTAAGTACAAAGGATGGTCGCATGATGATTGATGCTAAAGGATGGTCAAGGTTCAAATCTAAATCATATCTTGTGGTAGGGGATGATGTCAAAATCGAACTTTCTCGACAAGGAGAGCTGGTCCAAATCAACTTTGAAATTCTTCAGTAGCAGCACGCAACTGCCGAACTGATCTATCCTCCGAGAGGTTTTGATGTAATAATCTGGCATGGTGAAACAAGTGTCCTGTGTGTATAAGTAGTACGACAGTATTATTTATCACATGGTATATCGTTGATAGAATTGCAACTCTGATTGCTGGTTAGGAACTGTCGTTCGACTTCATTCCAACAGCTGCTGTGCTTTATTCAATTTTGTGTATTCGCCTTGCGACAGCATCTAAAACCAGCGCCGTACCGATCGCTTACAATATGAAAAGGGCTGAGGTAGAACACATGTGCCCCCAAACATGCAGGGTCGGCCTGCGGCCCAAAGTCCAGAACCGTGAGCCTATCTGAGTATTATATTCTCAGCTGAACCCCCATAAAAAAAGCTGAACCCCCATAAAGCCCGTGCGTTGCAGAGGGAGTATATTTCTCGGCAAGGTGAGCCTGTGATATAAAAGATTTGTATATTTCTTTACAGAGGGAGTATCTCTCTGTCAAAAAATATATTTATGTGTAACTAGTTACTCCTGTCTTTCTACTTCCTTTCGCTGATATGTGGGGCAACTGGCAACGGGGTCCACGTGCCATATGCACAAATTAGAGTGCACAACTTCACGGTAGACACACCCCGGTCGTAGCGCCGCAGTAATGCCCAATGAGCCGTCAAATCACAATCCCCCGTTTCCAGCTTTAGCAGTAAGCTGGACGGATGAAGCGGCAATATTTCACTGGGCCTGAATCCCCTTCTCCCTCGTCTGCTTGTTCAGAGAAAACCCCCTCTCGGCGATTGCATAGGGTTTTCTCATGGAGAACCGGGTACGAATTCTTCATCCATCCCCGATAAATCCAAGTCCCTTGGTCGCAGGTAATCCTAGGATGGCAGCCGCCGCCGTTGATGCATTTTTCTTCCTACTGAATCTAGTGTGTTTCATTTGCAGTGCTCAAAGTGCGAGTACCCTACAGGTTTCTGCGCCCTCGGCGAAACGCCACACTTGTTCCTTCTCATCCTAACACAGCATTTTGAAACGCGCACAGTATGTTCCTAGAATCCTCTTTTTTATCCGGGAGGGTGGGGTTTTTTTGAACATGCTGTGTTCTCATATTATTTTTCCTGCAGTGTATTATTTGCTCTGCCAGAACACATGTACTCAAGATGCTCGGCCTTGCCATAACTGAATACACTAGTTTAATGGTCACAGTGAAGACAAGCCATGGATATAAGTTCCGAGTTGGGTTCATGAACCAAGAAGATCGCTGCTTTTTTTATGGCCGAACTTGGATAAACTTTCTCAAGTGTTACGGACTGAAAGTTGGCGCACGAATGTTGATGGAAATAGCAGAACCTGCTCTCATCTTCACTGCGATCTTCCACCCCGACGTCGTTCCAATTGTTCATCCATGTTAGTTTTGTATCTGGTTCTTGCTTGTTGCCTCGATTACTTCTTAATCCACCTATTCTGTCTAACTAATCACAATTTAACTTTAGAAGTAGCAACGAATCTCTTACGAAGATGCTACTTCTAACTAATATTTTCTTATAATTGGTGGCACGTGTAGGTTTTTTCAGAGTTAAGCAGTCTGCTCGTTTGTTAATCTGTAATAACTCGGCTGTTACTAATGGCACTGAAGTTGACTGGATCGACATCCAAAAGTTCCTACACTTTATTAATCGTCTTGAGGTCCTTGTGGGGTGTTTCAATGGTGGAAGGCCACGTGGGATATGTGTGCCACTCCTGCACTCATTGAAGAGGTCCAACTGTGTCGAGAAACTTATGGTACGAGCTGTTTTCTGTTATATATGTTGTTCATAAACTATTGCTTATACACAGTTTTACAGTTGTGATCTTCTTGAAACAGGAACTGCCGAGTTCTATTGTTCCTATACAGATGCCTGACCATGGTCGGGTCAGACTTGCGCTTGGTCACAACATGATGTTTATGTCGACCTACTCAATTCCCCTTGGAGGTGAAAAGATACTTATTCATGGGTGGTCTCAAATAATGAAGGCCCGTCCATCTTGGAGAATAGGACAGAAGATTATATTCATGCTTTTCCATGGCTCTAAAGCGAATATCCTGTTTATTGACCACGTTGCGAGATGAAGCCGCTTTCAGAAGGTTGTGGATGCGCGGGGTGGCGCCTGGGCCTTGTCCTGGGGCTTGGCGGCCTCACCTTTGGTTAACTGTAGGCAAAGTAGCACTGTTCGAGGCGTGCTTTCTACGGTTGAACCTGTATAAGTACTCATACTGCTTTCAGCTTTGGTTGTTAAGTGCCCCTGCTGGTTTCAGTTAAGGTTGTTAAGTACTCCTACTGCTTTTACAGTCTGTCGTGTTTCTTCAGTCCTATCTTCCTCCAGCCGCCAAAACCAAACCAGCGCCGGCGGGGCCGCCTGCTTCCGCCTCCCACGGCTGGCTGCACCTCAGCGCACGCATCGCCGCCCCGCCGTCTCCTAAATCGTTAATGCCGACGTCCTCCGCACGCTTTGGTGCGCTCGCCACGGCGCCGCCCTCTCGCGTTGTCAACATGGTCAACAAACAACAGGAATCGGCAGAAGTACGTGGAGAGGATGACAGTAGGGGCCCACCACGTCAGCGTATGAAAAAATAAAATGCTTCCTCCTAGTGTTTTCCTGACATCTGGGACCCACGACATTGTGAGCGTATATAGTCAATAGACAAGAGAACAGCACAAGATCGGCTTACACCTGGGACGTAGCTACTCGAGCAGTATTTTTTTGTTTGGTATTGTTGAGACAGAGCAGGGTTTGAACTGGGCTGTGGCTCGTCTAGCCCAGGCTTATATTTTATGTTCACCATGTGACCAGCCCAGCTATTTTTTCTTTGTGAAAATGAGCCCAGTTTGTTTTTTCTGAAGAATACCCAATCCAGGCCTACTTATTTTTCTACGCCCTGATGGGCTGCAACTCTTTCAAGACGCCTGCAAACCTTGAAAGTAATATGAAATGGGTTGTAAATATAAAAACAAATGACAAATTGGCAATTACTTTATAATTTCTGAATTTTTTTTCACATTTTCAGATTCCTATTTCACTGGGCATTAACCTAATTTAAATATATCTTCAAAGTACTTTAAATCTGGCTCGACATTTCGGTATTAAAAGTAGTTTGGAACCCACAGAAATATGCGAAATTGGCCCTGGCCAACCAAAAAAAACGACTGCAATAAATTGCATAAGAAGTTGCCATGAGCTATATATAAATTATTAAAAAAAGAGGGAGTGGTCTGACTTGTGGGCCTGTTTAGTTGACGCGTATGCAAGATTTTTTTTGTTATTATATACGTCAACAAACGATTCTAGCAGACGTAACCGTTGGATGTCAATCCAGCGGCCGTCGTGTTTCTTCAATCTATGATCTTCTTGCTCCAGCCGCCAAAGCAGTGCCGGCGGGACCGCCTACTCCCGCCTCCCGTGGCCGGCTGTGTTGCCGCGCAGGCCTCAGCGCCCCCTACTACTCCCACCGCTGGCCAGGGCATCCCTCTACTCACCCACACCCCCTGTTATTCTGCGGCCACGGCAGCCTCACACCGCAGCCGAACCAGTGAACCCTCGTACTCCTCTCCGCGCGGGCTTCCACTGCCGCGTCTTCCCCGGCTCCGCGTCGTCCCCTTCCTAGGCCTCGCCGTCGTCCACCACCGTGGTGCTCTCGGCGCAGCGTGGTCAATGTGGTCAACGACCGACTTCCATCGGAAGAGTATTGTACGTGGAGAGGCTGACAGCTGGGTCCACGGCAGCCGCAAGGAAGTGCCTCCTTATTACGCGGAAAATAATTATTCCTCCACTTCACAGCAGGGACCCACCGGACGGGCCACCAGTATTTTGCGAAAAAAATGTTTCCCCCTGATTGCTGGGACCCACAGGACGGGCCACCGTATTTCGCAAAAAAAAACGTTCCCCCCGCTGTCAGCTCGGACCCACCGGAAGTGCCTCCTTATTACGCACAAAAAAATGAATACCCCCTGCTAGCTGGGACCCACCTTGGTGGGAGGCTGACTTGTGGGCCTACTAAGTTGACTGGGACGGAGGCCTTTGTCAACTTTAGTCAATATATGAACGATTCTAGCTCCAGTAACCGTACGATGTCCATCCAACGGCCGTAGTGCTTCTTCAACCTCTGGTCTTCTTGCTCCAGCCGCCCAAAGCAGCGCCGGTCGTGCCGCCTGCTCTTGCCGCCCGTGGCCGGCTGTGATGCCGCGGAGGCCTCACCGCCCCTACTACTCCCACCGCTGGCCAGGCCATCCCTCTACGCACCCACGCCCCCTGTTATTCTGCGGCGACGGCAGCCTCACACCGCAGCCGAACGAGTGAACCCTCATACTCCTCTACGCGTGGGCATCCACTGCCGCGTCTTCCCTGGCTCCGCGTCGTCCCCTTCCTAGGCCTCGCCGTCGTCCACCGCCCTGGTGCTCTCGGCGCGGCGTGGTCAACGTGGTCAAGGAATGGCTTCCATCGGATGTGGACTGTACATGGAGAGGCTGACAGCTGGGTCCACGGCCGCAGCAAGGAAGTGCCTCCTTATTACGCGCAAAATAATTATTCCTCCACCTGACAGCGGGGACCCACCGGACGGGCCACCAAATTTCGCGAAAAAACGTTTCCCCTGACTGCTGGGACCCACCAGCTACATCTTCGCACGCAAGGAAGTGCGTCCGAAAAAAAGATTCGCCCCCCTGACTGCTGGGACCCACCAGCTACATCTTCGCATGCAAGGAAGTGCGTCCGGGCAAAAAAAACAAAACGATTCCCCCCTGACTGCTGGGACCCAGCAGCTACACCTTCGCACGCAAGGAAGTGCGTCCGGGCAAAAAAAAAACGATTCGCCCCCTGACAGCTGGGACCCACAAGCTACATCTTCGCAGGCAAGGAAGTGCCTGGCAGTCGGGACCCACCTGGTCGAAGCGTACGTAGCGTTGTCATTCTGGTCGCGAACGTGTATGTACATATATACTGGTCGATGTAGAGGCGCGCACGTGTCGTAGTAGAGGCGCGTATGTGTCGTAGTAGAGGCGCACACGTAGCATGTACACGTACGTACAACGGCCAGGGTGCAAGAAAGAAAATACGCCCACGTACGTACATACGGGCAGGGTCTCGAACGCCTACTCGCGCATACGTACGGCCAGGGCTCGTGTACATGGCTGGTCAGAACGGAGAAACAATGTCGTCGTCGTGTTCATGGGCAGGCAACGGAATGCGTCGTGTTCATGGGGAGGCAACGGAATGCGTCGTGTTCATCGGGAGGCAACGGAACGCGTGGGAGCCAACCGGCTCGGTCGTAACGAAATGTGTGGTCGTGTTCACCGGGAGGGCTTGGACGGAACATGCGATGGAAACGAGGCCTGGCGTACCGCAAAACGGAGGAAACGGCCTTGTGTTCGACCGGCCACGTTCGAAACGGGATCCTGTTCATCGGGAGGGGTCTGGCGTACCGCAAAACGGAGGAAACGGACCTCCTACGGTCGAAACGGGGGTCCTGTTGATCGGGAGGGGTGTGGCGTGCCGCAAAACGGAGGAAACGGACTTGTGTTGGAGCGCTACGGTCGAAACGGGGGTGTTGATCGGGAGGGGTGTGGCGTACCGCAAAACGGG